>NW_022991180.1:765005-827430 GCF_902827175.1 Gymnodraco acuticeps | reverse complement strand
CTCTATCTATTTTATCCATCTGACTTATAATCCGTGTCTCAGTGCTTTACGATACCAGTCACCTCTGTGGAAACTGCCTTTTTTTATTTATATTTGAGTGTTGTATGTCTTTTAATAATGACCAAGAGTCTCTTCAAATACAAGCTGATGATGATGATGATGATGATGATGATGATGATGATGATGATGATGATCATGATGATGATGAATGCGTCCCGTGTCACCTAAAATCCATGAGGCATAAACCCTAACCCTATTTTTTGGGATAAAATGCGAGTAATGACATCATAATGGCCGCATACCATTTATCTGATGCTCTGTTATTGTGCACGCTGTGTCACCAGCACACCTGAATGTAAGAGAGTCGTTAGTGACATCCACTCTTCATCTTTCTGCTGTGACATGTCAAAATGTCTTGAGAGTTTTCTCCTTTTCAAATCACAGGATTTTGAAGGACGCATGGTCATAAACTATACACCGCATGATACAATAAATCCATGTGGAAAGTTTTCCCTCATCAACTGTCATAATCTTATCAAATACAATTAGGTTTAGTGACAAAACATTGATGATGAATCTAGTCTAAACTTGTGTAAGGTTATGATTATGTCTGGATGCTTTTTATACAATTGTATTTTATTGACATGGCCCTCCTTTCGTTTAACTCTACTCTTCAAGGTATATCTCTTCTATAGTTGTAACTAGATATTTAGAAAGTATTATAATACAAATTATTTGTTTTTAAACTTATGATAACTTCAGTCATTCCCAGTACTCAACTTGCAACTTTACTGTCAAACTTTGCTTTGAATATTTCCTAACCAGTATTTTTTTCTTCTAAATGGTTTAGCCCTCTGGAAAAAAACACTCAAGTGTGATTTATTAACTATTTGTATTGTTTAATGAGTACAACTGTATTTATGCTTACTAACAGTAACCCTGTGTTATGCAATGACTATAAAATTACCCCTTGATTTTTCAGAGTATACATGAGATAAAGTATTACAAGCAGCTTTCAATCCAATGAAACACAACCACTATAATTGCAGGTTTCAAAATGCAAATGATGAGCTTCACAAATGTAGGATATGTTATTATTGCATTAAATGTACAGGTGTATCTGTTGCATTTATAACCTGCATGTTCACGTAGATCCTGAGCAGGATAGCTGATGGACTGCAAATAATTAAAGTGACCATGAGCGATTCATATGTGCAGCAACTTCTGTGTCAGTCCACATGGAGAATTAAAGCCATTTCCCTCCACAGGGCGACTCTCTCAGTCCCTCTGAGTCGGCTGCAGTGCGTCATCATTACAGTTGTTGCTCTCGGATGCTTCAGCAGCCCGGCTGTAATGAAATCTGAGCGCCTGTTATGGCAGGATGACCTCACCTCAAACAGTGAACCTGCTGCAGCTAAACAAATATAATGAGGGAGGTATATGTTGGGTTACAGTACTGGAAAGTTTATTTCCTTGTCTTCCTGGAAAGGCAGTTTGAAAATGCCAATTTTACTTGATGTAACAACAAGTTGTCTGATAATTGTTGGAACATGTACTCTGACTTTCATGTCTGATGGTACCTGTAGGTATACAATATTTGCAGTCTGTGTTTTTATCTTGTGCAACTTTATATTAACGACACTCCTGTTCTGGCAACTGTTTTAAATATATGATGTTAAGAGTTGAATCAACCCAGGTGGGACTCGAACCCACAATCCCCAGCTTCGGAGGCTGATGCCTTGTCCATTAGGCCACTGGGTTATACATTAGAGGGAATAAACCTACATAATTTGTCTTGCTTGCATTCACAAGAAATACATTAAGACATTTTGAAGAAACAGGTTTGTTTTCCTAAGATCAAAACGTTCAATTGTCAGGACAACAACAAGGAGCCAAACCACAGGAAAACAGTCTATCATCTTTTTATAATCAATCAGAATCAAACTGTGTTTTTTATTGATGATGTTCGAGCAGAAACTGTCAATTTCAATCAACGAATGCATTTTTGAAATACAGACACACAAAATAGGGAGGAGGATAAGTATGAGTCAGAGGGGGAGAAATTAATGCATTATTGGGATTAAATAATACATTTAAAAAACGTGTGTTATGAATTTGCTTCAGACCTGTAGACACACTTTCCCTTTTGGTGTTTTCTGTCTTTTCTTTTTAACATCCCCTTTAAGATTTAATAAATAAAGCATTCTCAACCCCTCTATTTATTTCACTTTGACACACGCACAACACCCAGGGAGTAACATTGATATTGTCTGGGAGCGTTAACTCGGTCAGATCAGACTGAGTTGTTGTGCGACATCCATCACACCGATCAGCCCAGACTCCTCATTTTCCACTCAAGTGTAATTCTTCATGACCACCTTTTGCTGAATTTGATTTGTTGGATGCAGAAGGAGTTACTGACACAGTTAAGTATGCAGTCTGTCAGTCATTCGTCAACACCAAAAACTTTATTTCACGCCAGATATTCAATTTCAATTCAATTCAAAAGCTTTATTAGCATGACCATATTTACATACAGTATTGCCAAAGCTATGTATAGTTGTAACATCTATACAAAAATACATACAAATAAACAAATGAACAGTTATAAACAAACTGCTAAGAACATGTTTTTTGTTGTTGTTGTTTTTTTTACAAGGAATACAGATTCATTTCATTCATATAATACATGAATACAAAATAGAATATGATATATATACATAAGATGTGAGACCTGGTGTATCTGTTCATTCCGGTTCCCTCAGACTGTGGCAGGCAGAGCCAAACTGTCCTGCAACAATGCAGCTCTCTTTATATTCCCCGAGAAGTATTTTTAGTTTTTCATTTTCATTTTTAAATATTTGAGGATGCTTATGGTTGAGTTTTGGGAAGAATTGTTTCCGTACCGGTTCAAAAGTTGGGCATTGTGTAAGGAAGTGCTGCTCTGTCTCCACAGCAGTTCCTCCTCCACACTGTTGGCATGATCGCTCCTCTTTTGGCAGCCATGTTTTCTTGTACCTGCCTGTTTCTATGGCCAGGCTGTGAGCACACAACTTCCTGTGTTTAACATCAGTCACTGTGGTCAGGTAGGTAGGCTGCCACAGTGTACTGTCTTTTTAGGGCCAGATAGCATTGCATTTTACTTTGTGTTTTTGTAGAGTAGAAATAACCTGATTACATTTTAAAGAATATTGCTGCATAGGTTAAATATTTAATCAAAGAAATATGATATAGCTATTTCTTCTAATTAACAACTGTGCTCACAATAATACCGAAAAAGCGTTTTTTTCATGCAACTAACTAATTATAACTACTAACCTGTTAGACCCCAAGCCTGTTGTTCAGGTCTCAGGCTCGAAAATGACATTTCTAGAACAAATGACCATAACTACACTTCTAAAAGGGGAAAATTAATAATATTTTTTCTCAAAGTAATGATAAACCAGTGAGTTGGATGTAGAAAAGTCAGAATCAATATAGATGTTTTTTATTTTAAAGAAAATTCAGATTGAACATAGTAAAAAACTGTAAATTATAGTGTCCGTCCAAAAATTCTTTTTTACTTATAGTGAAAACTACCCTTAGATGATGGGTTAGTTAGTAGACTAAAAGCTTTAGGTTTCCAAAGTACAACATATAACCTGTATCAAGATTGATGCAAAACAAGTGAAATTTGACCTTTTTAGAGAGATTTAGCAACAAAGAAACCCACTTCTGGGGTCATTTGGGTGGATTTTCCATATCTCTAGCCCCCCTTGGTCGATTTTGACGAATGAAATCTCTTTATAACCGCTAGAGCCAATGGAATCAAAGGTTTTTTTTTCACATAGACACCAAGGTTAACACAAAAAGGTGGGGGCTTTGCGCATGTAGTTTTGCATGAGAGTGAAGCTATCTCTCGCTCTGACATCTGGAAACGGAAAAGCAGGTTTTATTTATGGATTAACTTCAGCAGCGTTTTTATCATTTTAATGCCATTGAAGACCAGTTTTGACCAGACAACGACCAAGGTAGGCTATGTTAGCGTTTTTAGCTACCTAGCGCCACATGTTTTTATGTCTGTTTTTGTTTATAACGTCACGAGTGCTTATCATATAGTGATAATGTCTGTACCCATCAATTCTATGTCATCTCACGATGCGAATCGATGGGTTGGATGTGCAGAAAAGATAAATAATAAGGGTTTTATGCGTGATCTTCTGTGCAGTAATCTGTTAGCCTATTTTGCTCGTTGCTTTCAGTTAGCATTGTGGGTTTTAAAAAAAAAAGAAAAAAAAAAGATCAGTTAGCTGAGTTTCTTCCCGTTACATGGACATACAACATTAATAGTTTAAGCCCTCAGACACTTTTGCTTGCAGATGTTGTGATTTCGGCCCCTTCGGCGGGTCCGTGGGGTTTAAGAGGCTAATTATACAAATAAAATGCAAACAAATGAATAAATAGGTAAAATGCAAATACAATCCATAATCTTAGTGTGACTTTAAACTGTTGCTGGTAATTACTCACCACTTCCTCATATAAATATCAACCTATTTATTCTTAATTGAGATGGCAGGATCCTCTATGAAACATTCATCCTTCACATTTAAGCATGTTATCAAGTCTGAAAATCCAGTAAATCCACTGTTTGAAATGTGTATTGTCTTATAAGAGTCTGGGGTCACATCATTTGACATCATTTACTCAGTGTAATTCTAATGTAATTTAAAATATGTGATTTATTCTGATAATTACTAATAGATTAACACGAAAAGTCATCTTATTACCTTATCTTATCTCATCTAATAGAAATTGGACTACGAGGTGTTACTCAATTCTTCTGCAAAAAGGAAGATTTTTTTTTAAGAACGTGTCCTAAGTAATACAATATATTCATTTATGAGTCCCACAACTGGGAATGATGCTTTGTTGCAGCAGCAAATGGGCAATGCAACAACAAATAACAATGTATAGGTTAATTTAACAGTCACAAAATACCAACCATATGATATACAATATATTGCAAAGGATATGATATTGCACATGAAAAAAAAAAGATTTGTGAAATAATAAACATTTTCCTTAATGTAGCTACCTCTTATTATCTAATTAATTCCTCATCATGGATTTATAAAGGTCCTCATCTCTCAGCCCTGGAAGGTGAGGATAAGGTAGGAAAGAGACGAAACTGCCCTGAGGAAATCAGCCAATCAGCTGCGCCCCTGCCCCCCTCCTCACTGCTGATTGGCTGACTCGTGGAGGAAGATGTTGGGACAGCAAAGATGTCCGCGCTCATTTGAAAACCTGCGGTAGCCAAATCCAGAGTTTGGCACCTGATTCATGTTTTTTTTATGTTGACACCGTTCACGACGTTGTGCTGACGCAAGACTTAAACACAGGAAACATAAAGGACTCCACGACAAGAGCCAGACTATTCCGTACTATCAGGTAAAGCAGCTAAAACTCTATGCTAGCTGAAGCTAATGTTAGCTAGCGTGCTAATAGAGAAAAAACAATGGCACTCTATGGGGGTTTAGCATTAGCATGCTAATGCTGGAGAGTACCTCGGAGCTAGCTTCTTACTCACAGCTGTCAACACCTTTTTTGACATAACGTACTGCAAGTGGGCTGTCAAGTACTGTGTTTTATGTTGTTGTTTATATTGGTTTAAGAACCTACAGCTAGCTACGACAATGTAGCGCCTTTCAAAATCAATAGAACAGAATAAATCATATTGAAAGTAGTTATTAAGCATTTGTAAGTCTTTTTGTACCGTTACTGTCTACTTACAATATAATTAAATGCATTGACTCACTTTACATAAAGCTTACTTAGTTTTTGTACTGATATGGCAATGAAGAAATAAAGCCACAGCTAACGTAATTAAACAACACAAAAAGCCAATAGTTGAATCTGCCCATTATGATAAAGTTGGCGTGATGAATATATTAATTCTTAGTTATTAATTCTTAAAATAAAATGCATTTGTTTATACTGACTGGAAACACCATAACCACCTCAATTACAATCAGAAACATTGGTACCATAACAGACAACTGCTGTCTAAGTTTGCCTTTTTATTTTCTGAATTCATAGCTATTTTTGTTGGGACATGTTTTGTTTTATTTTACTTTCAAGTTATCTGATTTTCTAGCTAAATTAAAATCAAGCTGTCACTCACTCATATCATTTACTAGTCTGTCTATTAAACCTTTTGAACAATAGCATTATAATAAGTCAGTACAGTTTTGCCAATAATAATAGTTTTTATAACACTGGGTATAGGTATGACTTTGCAAAAGAAGGACTCCATATTTTCTCTCAACTCTCTTGGTGCTTATTTGTAAAACATTTTCCTTTTACCTTTCCATCCATTCTTTCCAGAAATAATGCTGATATCTGGAACTCATGTCGGAAGTCGTGTATGAAGAGACAGCCACGATGATCGCAGCAGGGGAATTGCAGTCGTTTGTCCCGTTCGGCCGCGAGCACTGCAGGAACCATCCAAACGCCTTCAACCTGCAGCTCAGAGAGCTCCAGCCTGCCTCCGAGCTCTGGTCGTCAGATGGCGCCGCCGGCCTGGTCGGGTCGCTGCAGGAAGTCAGTCTGCAGGAGAGAGAGAGGGTGAGACTGCATGGAATTGTTCTTTACATATAAATGTATATATTTGTTAGAAAATATCACTAGTGACTGGATTGAGCTTCAATAACAGGATACATGTATTTATTAATCCTCTCAATAATGGAAGTAGTCATCACATACAGAGCATTTGGTACAACTAGTTCCTAAACAGTGTCCTTCAGATGCTTATATACTAGTGATCTATGTTTTACATATGATGTTATTATTGATGTGTTAAATGCCTCAAGTAAGGGTTTTTACAACAGTAAGAAAAAGGACCATAGTATTAAACCTGGATGGAATGAACATGTGTCTGAGCTACACACTGCTGCTAGAGATGCTTTTAAATTGTGGGCAGAATCAGGTAGGCCGAGACAGGGGTCTTTGTTTGTACATAAACAGGCCACTAATGCCAAATATAAGTATGCTGTCTGCTTCATTAAAAAAAACGAGGACACAATGAGGGCTGACTCACTTGCCAGAAAGCTGCGCAACAATAGTTGCTATGATTTCTGGAAAGAGGTCAAAGTCATAAACAGCTGTAAGACTCCCTTCCATTGAAGGAGTGTGTGGGTCAGACAACATTGCAGAACTGTGGCGACAACACTATTATGAGTTGTTCAACTGTGTTAAGAGTGATGCATTTGTGGTTGAAAAGGTTGACTCCACTGAACATGTTACAGTTAGATCAGAGGAAGTCTTCAACACTATAATGAATCTAGAAAATAACAAAGCTTGTGGCCCGGATCTCATCTCAGCTGAACACTTAAAACATGCCAGTCTTAAGCTTGCTCCTCTTCTTGCTCTGTGTCTTACTGGTTTCTTTAATCATGGTGTCTTACCAGATTCCATGTTATCTGTGCTACTTGTGCCAGTCATCAAGGATACAGCTGGGAAGATTAATGGCATTGATAATTACAGACCCATTGCTTTAGCTAGCATTCTCTCCAAAGTGTTGGAGAAAATTCTGTTGGATAGGCTGGAAAGGTATATGACCACAGCTGACAACCAGTTCGGTTTGAAAAGAAAACACGGCACAGATATGTGTATTTTTGCTTTAAAAGACATTATAGCAAAATATAGAAGCCATAATTCCACCATGTTTCTGTGTTTTATTGATGCTTCCAAGGCATTTGATCGACTGAATCATTTCAAATTATTTGACAAAATGTGCCAGAGAGGGATACCCAAGTACATAATAAGGATCTTAGCCTTCTGGTATGCACATCAGACTATGCAGGTGAAGTGGGGCAATACTGTGTCTGAACATGTTTATGTTGGTAATGGGGTCAAGCAAGGTGGGATTTGATCTCCTTTGTTGTTTAATCTGTACCTGGACGATCTGTCGAGGAAACTGAACTTGTGTAAAACTGGCTGTGTCATCGGAGCTACTGTTGTCAACCACCTTATGTACGCAGATTATTTAATCATCTTTTCCCCATGCAGTGCTGGCTTACAACAGCTCCTGAGGACTTGTTCCCAGTATGGCATTGATTTTAATATTAAGTATAACGCCAAGAAGAGTAGCATCATGATTGTGCGAAGTAAAGAGGATAAAAAGGCTGTATTTCCTAATTGTATTCTCAGTAGCAACATTCTACTTGTGTGCAGTGAGATGAAGTACCTTGGTCATTATATCTCTGATGATCTCACAGATGACAAATACATCCATAGACAGCGCTGCAAACTGTATGCCCAGGCACACATATTAATGCGGAAATTTCACAAGTGCTCTGTAGATGTCAAGGTATCACTTTTTAAAGCTTTCTGTACACCATTGTACACGGCTCACCTGTGGAGTAACTACAAGGCTCACCTGTGGAGTAACTACAAGGCTAGAAGCATACACAAACTAAAAGTTGCATACAATGATGCTTTACAGTTGCTGCTGAGGGTACCAAGATGGCACAGTGCCTGCCAGCTGTTTGTTAACTTGGGGGTACCTACCTGTCAAGCCCTTTTAAGAAAGTTAATGTACAAATGTATGTGTCGCCTAGAAGACTCTGACAATCATGTTATCTCGATTTTAATTAACCCTGTGAAGAGTTCTACTCGGTTCTCTTCCATGATTTGGAGACATTGGCGCAATAGCCTCTACAGACAGTGAGCATGTGTGGCTCGCTGTGATTGGACTGATTTTATGTTTTTATCTGTTGGTTTTGTGTTTAGCTTTTTAATCTTATTTATTGATGTGTATCTTGTCATTTTGTATGTGATATGGACCTTGAGTCTGAAATAAAGATTGAATGAATATACAAGAGAGGGAGTTACACAGTCACAAGATGGAGGAATACCGGTTCAAAGAAGTATACAATGTTTAGTTCAGATTAGACCCACGTCAGAAATGATTCGCTTGTCATATGTCTATCTCCACCATTTGTTATCATGTGCTACTCTGATATTGGAAGAGTACATTCAGTATTCTCCCAACAATATTATATATAGCTTTATTTGTTTTTGATTCCATCCTTGTCATGTAGATGTAATACATATGTTATTGGCAGGAATGCTGGCAGCTTAGGAAGGGCTGCAAGGGAATCAGGGAGGAAGATGTGGAGTTTGAAGAGGAGCTCTACACAGCAGGAACTGTGGTCGTCTGGAGCCAGGGCAGCCGGACACAAGCCTCCAACGTCTATAAGGCCTTCACTGTCGACAGCCCGGTGCAGCAGGTTGGTTACTGAAAGCTGGTTTTAGATAGTATTCAAAGCGATACCCTTATCTTACTTATAAGTAGATCCAAGAAACTGTTTATTTCTGTCGGGAAAGTTTTCCTTTTGACCGATTCCATTAACAGTTTTTGTGACTCACTGGAAAATGCTGATGGCAATTAAGATGTTGGTTACATTTCATTCAGGTAAAACAAGATTTTGATCAAAATACAATGAGAAGTAAAAGTGTGTGAATGAGATTGAAAGAATTGTGGTTTTTTGTATACATGCATATTAGGGCTGTACTCGAATATCTACTATTCGGGTTTCAATTTCGTTATTTGGATATTCTTTTTTTTGGCAGCCGTGCTGCACTGCGGCTGACAAATAGATTTTTATTAAAATCTCCAATATCAACGTAAGAGCTTGTGTCTCTTCGGGGGGTGCTAACACTTAACCATAAACTTTATCGTTTACTTTTTCCGTCTTTATATGTAGATATTACTTTTCTCCGTTAATCTCCATCACGTTGTTTCCATAGCAACAACAACTTCCTGTCAACAGCGCTAACTCTCCTTCAAAATAAAAGCATGTCCATACAAAATAGGAAGCCAAGCCAAATTACACTTAAGACATACACAACTGCAACGAAAGTAACAAACACAATGCAATTAGGGATGCATATCGTTGACTTTTTTACGATACCGATACCGATACCACTGAACGATACCGATACTCAACCGATACATATCGTGATACTTTGAAAATGTATCATCCCACAATTACTCCCATGAAGCGCTTTACGATATAGTTAACATGTCAAATGAATATTAAATTCAATTGTGGGACTTCTTGGACCTTTTAGTTCTGAACAAACAATAAAAAATACATAAATAATATGAAGAAAACCGATTATGGGATATCTTTTATAACACCCGCCATCAGGTGTGCCGCGTGAATAGCACATCTTGTCAATGCAAACAGACCGTTATAGCACCGTTATAATTAATGTTAAACCTGAGATTCGACTAGAGAACAAATACATAATAGAATAATGGTCATGAGATCACAACAAATCTCATCTTTAAAATCAACATTTACCTTCACTGGTGAGAGAAAACAAATCCCATCACAGTCCTTTTTATGGGACTTTTACCTTTCTAGTATTGAACAAACAATGAAAAATAAATAAAATATGAAGAAAAACGATTATGCAATCTAATTTATAACACCCGCCATCACGGGCCACGGACTCACTTTTAAAATTAATTTAAAAAAAAGTTTTTTGTTTTTTTTTAAAGTATCGAAACCGGATCTGATTTCGGTTCGGTATACCGTAGCCACCAGTAACCGGTATTTCGGTAATACCGGATACCGGTATGCATCCCTAAATGCAATATCCTTTTCAATTTCAAAGAACACAAATTGTGTTGTATACATTAACAAATAACTATAAAACAACAATACTGTAGAATATCAAAATGAATGCCGTGAATAAACCGAAATACACGTGTTGAAGCGGTTCGCTGCTGTTTACTACGCGGAGCCCGAAAAATGGTATTCGGGACAGCCCTAATGCATATATATATATATATATGTTAGCAAAATATTTAAACTAGTTTGTATTCTCTCTACAGGCCTTATGGTGTACATTTGCTGTTCCTCAGAACAAGAAAGATGGTAATTAATCATTAAAAATCTTTTGTTGTTCAAAAGAGAATAGTTGTTTTAATGTATCTGTTAAATTCAATCGCAGTTCATTTGAATTTAATAAATAAGATGCACCATCCTGATGTTGTTTTGCAGAAGAGGAAGTGGAGCAGACAGTCTGTATCGTCCAGAGTAGCTGTGTCAACGTGCACACCATAACTGGGAAGGATTTCATCTCACCACTACCTTTCCAGGTGAGTTGGAGAGAAATGTTTGTTATACATTCTTTAAAGGTGTGTGTGTGTGTCATCCCTGCTTGTGTTTGTATACATGCTGAATAGAATTGAGTGTGTGTTTGTCCACTTGCAAATATGTTCTGATAATCCAACATGTGTTTGTGTGAGTGTGCGCATGTGTGTTTAATGGTTATGTCTCTGTGAGTATGAGTTTGTTCCGGTCTCAATAGTCTGTTGCACAGCAACAAGATATCATTTGATTCATGGATGTATTTTTACCAGTTAGTTGCAGAAATAGTGTTTGTGGCCAGCTCGGAGGAAATCATGTTTCCTTAGTTTTCTTTTGTATTAGTTTTTTCTGTACGTAAAAATAAAGCTTAATGTTGTCTTTATTACTTACAAACATTACAATTGTTTGCACACATTTCTTCCCTGACTATCCCCTCCTTTCTCCTCCAGGTGTCAAATGTCTGGGCGACAAAGTTTGGACTTTTGTTAGAACGAAAAAACACAGCGACAGACTCACAACTCCCCGGGTACACACCATACACTCTGACACACGTAGACACACATCTGTGTCACACAGACAAATCTCAAAAACCTGAACAGATTTGTTTACATTAAAGACATTCTCCTTGGTTTGAAGGGTGACAGAATAACTGAGCCCGTTTTCTCTCTACAGGGAATCTCTCCCCACAGTCTTCAGCATGCTGCATCCTCTCGACGAGATTGCACCAATAGTGTGTAAACCTGCAGGTATGACAAAAACACACATTCCTCTCCCGCTCTCGCTTTCTCTTTCTCTTAATCTGTTTCGCATATAATCACTATCAGGTCTGCACATTGTCCGGAGTTTCCCTTTCATGCATGAGGCTCTTCAATGTCTGTGTCAGAGGTTTTCTATTCTTCAAGTTGAAATACGTTTTGTTTCAGGTGTGTTTGAAAGCTCCCGTGTGCAGTATGCATCGGATGCCACCATGAAGATAGTGTTCAGCTGCTGCCAGCCCTCTATAGTTGTCTCCTATGACACTGTACAGGGAATACACTCTGTCTGGGCCCTGCGCAAAGTCACACAGGATGTGAGTGATCACACAGACACACCTGCAAAATCCCACAGTGAGTCTACCTGTGTCTAACCTTGAGCCTATCACCTCCATCAGGAGCGATTTTCAGTCCTGCGGTGTACAGCAGATCCGGTTGGCACTCCTTTGTGTCTGAAGGCATCGGGCTTACTGACCTCTCACCTCCGTAATATCTCACGCCTGGACTCCCCCGGAGGCAGTGGGGCAACCGGGCTCGGCCCAGAAAAGTATACAAGGTATACGCTTTAATATGTGAGGCGTCTGGCTTTGTTATGTCTATTTATTTATTTTATATTTAACTTTCATGTTAGGAATGTTTCACAGAGACAAGGTCTGTTTTTAAAAACAAAACATGGCAAAGTTAGCAGTAATGTCAATCAGCGGTTTAATTCAAATGCACACAGGGACGTTCAAACATGAAGAATAAGCACAACAACTAAGACCATCTCTGATCCCATCCTTAATTTTCTGCTCTTAGTTGTGCCATTGCCACCTCTCCTCTCCACTACAGCGCTCTGCACAGCCACCCGAGCAGAATCTTGACGTCTTCACCAGGGATACACCCCCGGGTTCATTCCCCGAGTATATCCAACATGGCTGCCCTCAGGTGAGTTGGACTTTGGGGAAGCTCGTAACAAGACTTAAGGGCCTGATTCAAAAATTGCCTTAAGAACATTGAATGTAAAAGCTAAACAAGCCTTATTAGCACAACTGTTAGGAGATCAAAATGAGTAAGTCAGTATGGACATAGGAGTATTGTTTTTAAATGCCATTATATGCATCAGACAAATCTTAAAAGGATGCATTTTTTTCTTTAATAATCGACTCTATTGCAGACTATACAAATTTGCTTCAACGCCTTCTGCAATTCGCAGAATCTTGTGCATGTTCTGATTGTACATAACAGGATACAGGAAACAATATGCTCTTCAACACCACTAGTTGTCAAGATAATGTCCTTTTTCTCCTCCTCCATCTTTTCATGGCAGCCGGGCCCATCCTCCAGGCATGGCGACTCCATCCTTTTCTGGTGCGGCTCGTTTCAACACGTCCTTCCACAGCCAGTCCCCCAGGGGGCACCACGGCCTGCTGCCCTCTGCCAACAGCACGGTCAACGAGACGCTGCTGGTGCCGGAGATGGAGCCCATCTTGCCCGACCTGTGCATCGAGCAGCTGTGGAGCGAGACCGTCACAGCTGGTTGTTACAGGTAATGACCAGGACCGAACCCTCATGGAACTGATGACATGTCTGTGCAGACACATGTTCAATTTAATGACAATTATGAAGAGATTTATGATAATGTTCTTCTAAGTGATGGCTTTTATTCATGCGAGTTCAGGACCAGGCTACTTAGCTTTTTCAGCTTTTCTTAGTTATTTTAGCAACACAAATTTGAGGTATATATGTTTATTAAGGCACATAGCTTTTAGGACTTACAAGTTAACACCAGAAAATGTTTACCATTTATCATATACGGCATCCTCATCAGAAAAACAGATGTGTTCCCTTGTTGTTCTTCGTCAGATACATCATTTAATAAGATTATAATGGATTTCTTTTTACAGTTATTTCAGTTCAGCTTTAATTGGGTACTCCTTGTATTCTTGATTTGGTAGCACTCAGGTTAAGTGAATTATTTTAACACAATTAACCCTTTTTCCCACTCTAAATAAGATGTCCGAAATCGTTGCTGGGATTTTTGTTGACATATAAATGACAGTGAAAAAAAGAGCATCATATCTTGAAGAGTTCTTTAGCATTTTTACCATCAAAGTTGTTCAGATAGAAAATCACAGAAGGGAGCTCCTCACAGCAGGGATATATTTATTTGATATTGTTTGTTTAACTGTTTTTTGTTGCTGATCTTGTTTCACACATATCTTCTTTGTTTGTGTTTGCAGGGAGATGAGCAGCCAGGCATCTAAAGTATTTCTGACCTCTGACCTCTGTGAGAACCACTACCTCTGTTTCCTGGTGGAGTCTCACCAGCAGCTCAGGTAATACACACACCACACACACACACACACACACACACACACACACACACACACACACACACACACACACACACACACACACACACACACACACACACACACACACACACACACACACACACACCACACACACACACACACACACATATATAAAGTCTCAAAGGATCTCAATCTTAGGAACTATGACAGTAAAAGTAATAAATAGAGATCTCTTATGTAGAACGTCAGGCAAATACATTTAAATCTATTGGATATCCTGAATGCCATCCCTCCACATTATTCTCTTCTTCATTCTTTCCACAGATGTGTGAAGTTTTTTGAAAGCAACAATTCGTCTCAGCTGATCTTCACATCTGTCACGACGATCCCTGCCAAAGACGCAGAGCCTCTGCAGGTACAGTACAATATCTGAGCTTCACAATATTTACAGAGAATAGGAAAATGTAAGTGGCAATACTTTCTCAAAGCAATACCCATACAAAAACCGGTCAATTCAGTAACTAAGTATTTTTTTCCCAAATAAATAATACAATGCCCAGTAAAGACAGATGTAAAGTATGTGATTGTACCCATTGTGTACACTTAGGTACTCATGTATAATCAAATGCAGTCCAGTTAAACTATTCTGCTGTAATATTCAGTATTAGGCTGTCTTTATTTTACTATAATTAGTGTAAGCATTAAATTGGATTGGAGAGACATAAAACATAGCTCGTAATGTAATCCATTACAACACTTTAAAGGTCACCTATCATGCTATTTTTAGGCAATAGCATAGGTCTCAGATATATAAAAATATATTAAAAACATGTCTATGAAGTGTTTTGCTCAAAATACTAAACAGATCACCCATTCTAGCCATGCCTCATATCCCTCTATTTCACTTCCTGTTTCAAAAGTGCTGATTTTAAATTGATATAAAAAAAAGGAGGGGTCTGAGCTCATGCGGGACCCGGCAGCTACTGTCTAAACTAAATACTGCCGTGATGAAACGCCATATCATGGATTATCAAGGATTCTTTCTGAAACAGTATGGAGCTCAAAGGCTTTCTCTCTTGCCGGTTACACCACAAGGTGAGTTCCTTTTTATTTCCTGCTTCTTCACACACATGCTCTCCAGTACAGGTTAGCTCTGAGTGTTAGCGATGCTAATGTGAACATGCACCGACCACATTACGTCCAAAACATTCGGGCATTGTTTCTGATAGCAGAGTTTCTGATAGGGACGTGGGTGTAAAGCCAGCCTACATTTCCGATATTACGTCATATCGGCCGCAAATGTGGATCAGCTCCGTTGTAGCCCTGTTTTTAGAGATTTGGGTACGGAGGAAAAGAGAGAGGGTTTTATTAATTTGAGCAGTTTTAGTTTATCTGGAAATTATTTGTAGCACATTAGTTTTATTTAAAGTTAATTAGATAATTACTTCTGAGGTAGTATTGTGCTGCAAATAGAGTATTGATCATAAACTGGAAAGAATACAAAACATGAATACTAGGTCTCATTATGTGTCTAAATTAAGACGTGCAACAGGCAAACGATAATTCTGAGAAGATTAACTCCACAACGTTTTTTAACCTTGACAGATAATCACATTTTAGACAGCACATTGAAACTAATCTCCTGAATAACTAATCAAGTATTTTATAAGCTACTGTAACAATGTGAAGGGCAGCATTAAAAACACAACAGTGAGTGAGTGAACTCTCAGTTAAACATTTGTTATGAATATGGTGGTATGTGTTGACATTTCCTATTATTGGTTGATCATATTACTGATTTAAGTAATATGATATAAGTGTTTCTTTAAAAGTGAATGTAAAAGGTTGATTGATTCTAGCTTCTCTGTGATTATTTACTGCTTACTCTTTAAGGAAAGTCAACTTAAAGGGGACCTATCATGCAAAATGCACTTTTTGATGTCTTTTATACATAAAGATGTGTCCCCGGTGTGTCGGGGAACTCACGCAGTGTCAGAAAATAAAACCCTCTCTCTTTTCCTCCGTAAATCTCTAAAAACGGGGCTACAACGGAGCTGATCCAGATTTGCGTCCGATATGACGTAATATCGGAAATGTGGACCCACGGCCCAATCAGAAAGTTGCTATCAGAAACAATGCCCGACTGTTTTGGACGTAATATGGTCGGTGTTTACATTAGCATCGCTAACACTCAGAGCTAACCTGTACTGGAGAGCATGTGTTAGAAGAAGCAGGAAATAAAAAGGAACTCACCTTGTGGTATATCCGACAAGAGAGAAAGCCTTTGAGCTCCAGACTGTTTCAGAGATAATCCTTGGTAATCCATGATATGGCGTTTCATCACGGCAGTATTTAGTTTAGACAGTAGCTGCCGGGTCCCGCATGAGCTCGGCCCCCTCCTTTGTTTTTATCAAATTTTTTTTTTTTTTAAAGCTTTATACCCAAAATCAGCACTTTAGAAACAGGAAGTGAAATAGAGGGATATGAGACATGGCTAGAATGGGTGATCTGTTTGCTATTTTGAGCAAAACAGTTCATAGACATGTTTTTTATATATTTGTATATATCTGAGACCTATGCTATTGTCTAAAAATAGCATGATAGGTGACCTTTAAATATTTTTAGGTATTGAACATCTGGACTGACAAAACAAGCATTTAAATATCTTAATTTTGTCTTTGAGTAGCCTAAGTGACTTAAATGAACATTTTTGACACAAAAAATCTTTGCTCCTCAGAATATCGATGCCATGCTGGTGCTGGAGGCCTGTGGCAGTCTGGTTCTCTACACAGGAATCACCAGGGTGAGAAATATCAAAACACAGACACATCATCATGTTTAAAAGGAAAACATTTAATATGGCTTTTCATTTGTTCAATTCTCACTAGTATCATTGTCCATGTTTTAATTTAATTTTTTTAATTTTTTAATTTTAACTTATTTTTATTTCTTGTCAGCTTTAATTCAAGGGAATTTCATTAGGATCGCTGTAGATGTTTTATCTTGTTCTGTATTTATTTTAATATTGTTGTTATGTTTTCTGTAAAGCACTTTGGGCTGCTTTGTGCATGAAAGGTACTATATATTTTTTATTATTTCATAACTTTTCTTTTTAAACTTTAATACTTTTGAATGCATGTAACATATGTAAAATTAAGCTGTCTGTGGCTCTTTTTCTGCTGTATCTACGTACATTTCCCCTTGTTGGAGTAGATATCTCTGCTCCGCGCCGATCCTATATGAGTTTGCTTTAAAAGAAGGAAAACTCAAAACAACCAGGACGAGGGTTAAACAATAATCTGTTTTTAATAATAAACGGTAATAATACAATGCACTTCTCAAAGGGGTCAGGCCTCCCCCTGCTCTGGTCCTAATGCCGGGAGAACTTATCATCTTGACGGCAGCAGGAAAGAGACCGGACACAAGGCCGAACAGGCTTACATACAAGAATAAAACAGGAGGAGTTGGGTCAGCTGGTCATCTTTTCAGGTCATCTCATTGGGAGATGCAAAAGATGCTGTGTCGCAGCGAATCAGCTCGTGCCAGCAGAGGTCCCGCAAACAGTCTCAGTTTGAAGCAAAACAAACACATATAGCATTCGCTGTCTCATATTTCTGCAGCCTCCACACACACAGCCCCCCACATTCCAGAGACCTCAGTTGTGTCTAAAGAATATTCCCTTGCTCACAAAGATATACTGCTTATTATTAATACAAAGTAATTAAACACACACATCTCTATCATTAACAGAAGTTAATTGTTCCTTTTAGCTTAAGGGCTTCTGTGAACTTCCTTTCACCTCGAAGTCCGCGTTTACTGGAATGAATGCATTCATTGACAATTCAGACTGACTATTGTCTTGTTAACTGTGTGACTCAATTCTCAAGGCCTGCAGGATGCGCATTATTAACTTAGGAAGAATGTAACCATTATATCTGGGGAAAATGTCCCTTGTAGACTATTGATAATTAACAGAGAAACTCAAGGGGCCTCTTTTAATATCTCGAAATTGCAACAAGACTTTCTGCCATTTCAAATGTAATACACCTCTTAAATATCAGATGATAATAATCTTCACCCTCTGTGGGACTAATAAAGGGATTCTGAAACAAATAAAGTTTATTATTATTAATTAGGGATGCTCCGATCGCACATTTTGGGGCCGATCGCCGGAATCAGTATTGTCCGATACCGATCCGATCGAGTGGGCGGGGCCTATGGGGATCTTCCATTTAAAGTGATGTTTAAAACTCAGTTAATGGGGCTCATTCACTGGCGCTTCCACAAACAACCAACATAATTATTACATTCAAATGAAGTACATTATTCAAGTTTACATTAACTTTGGATAATAACACGGGAGAAATGAGCGGAAGTGCTCTCTTTTCCTCTCTCCCTCTCCCCCTCTCTCCCCCTCTCTCCTGACAGCCTGTCAGTATCGTCTCATGCAGCTCACTGATCCAGTAATGAGTGACCCGACAACTAGTTTAGCTTGTTCCAGAGGTAGATAAAATAGCAAAGTGTGTCTAACTTGAAGTGTGTGTTTTGCGCCGCTCACCAGTCCGTCACAGCGGGTATGTGTGGTATATGCTGTATATATACAGCATAGACTGTATATATACAGTCTATGATTTTACGCCATGTGATTGGCTCTCCTGATCGGCCGAGAGTGAATATCGGCCGATAACGATCGGCGGCTGATCGATCGGAGCATCCCTAATTATTATTATTATTATTATTATTAATAACAGTTAAATACACCAGGTTTAACATACTTTAGATACAAAATTCAAGGACATTTCTGCTTATTGAAGTGAATGCATGTGTATTATTAAATATATAACCTTCCTGTGTTGCTGTCCTTTAGGTCAGTAAGGTGTTCGTCCCCGGCCTCCTGTCGCCCACCTTCAGCCTGACCAACCACGTGTCTCACTTCAGCTCAGCGATGGAGAAAGTTAGCACGCCGGCTAATGCTGGTAGCAGGCACCTCCAAAGACTGGATGAGGTATTATGTCTTGTAAACAAAGTGATCTTTAAACTATATGTTTATTCATTTTTCATTCTTTTAAACAACATAGTTACAAGACACGCCATACCTTACACAAACTTACATAAAACATTTGAAAAACAGAGGCAGTGTTTCCCCTACCATTGTCTTGGCGGGGCGCTGCGCCCTGCCAACGGAGCCCCGCGCCCTGCCTGAAATTCAAGGTATTTTTAAAAAGAAATATATATAGCACCAAATTGCAACTGAAGTAATCTATCTACGGTCACTTTTCACATTGAACATGTGCTCTTTTATTAAATAAAGTAAACTAAACGCCTATGTTATTTATCCAATGTATGTGCATGTTTCAGTGTCCACTGCTTTGCGTATTCACATTCTCCCTCCGCTCTGTTTCTGAAGGGCGGGGCCCCCCCCCCCCCCCACACACACTTGAATGCACACATGAATGCACACACTCACAATCAGAGACAAGAGCGGAGGAAAGGAGGAGAACAAAGTCTAAAAAAGTCAAACAAATCTGCATTATTGCCCCGAGCTCTGCTGTCTGCTCGTTTGTCCCCCCCCCAGTTTCAAATTTGTTTATTATTATTTTTTAACCGCAAGCCGTTATCGTCACGGGAGAAGGACACACACAGCCTGCCCAGGTGGACGCGCGCGAACGCGCCAACGAACGTAGCATGCGCATTCTAAAAATAGCTCACAGATAGTGAGCAGGTACCGCGGTCTTGAACTACAGTATTGAATTTGACAGAAAGCAACAATGAAACGCCAGCAGAAGAATAGTCTAATGAGTTGGGTGAAAAAAAAGACAGGAGATGTGAGTTGGTTTATTCAGTAAATTAGCTCAGGATAATTGGATGTTCTGTCTACACCTGTTGATGCCTCTTAAAATGTATCGTCAGCAATGTATGACAAGCAGACTGCTTGTTTAATGTTAGACTCACACCAATAGCTCAATATGATCATAACACGATTGCTTTCATATCAGAGATCAGATGAGGTGGAGCTGCCTCCAGCAATAGAGGATGAGGCAGAGAGAAGCAGCAGCAGCACAGGGTTGCAGCAGGTATGTTATATGCTGTAGTCAGGTGATTTAAATGTATCAATGAAAGGAAGAAGTGTAGGCTACATGATAAGAAGGGAATACAGTTTGAATAAAAGTAATACAGTACAGTGTAACACTGTACTTTATTACTTTTTAATGTACAAATACTTTGTTACTGTACGATATCAATAACAATAATCCACAGCTCCTCGCTCTGCTCCAGAGGATAAAAAAAATTCGGGTGCCCCGAAATGTTTTACCCGGGCACCCGGGCAGCACCCTGCCAAGGCAGTAAACCAGCAAAAACAGCAATTACTCATTTCAGGTGATCTTTAAGCTTTGGTAGCTTAAATTATTTGATTATTTTTGTAATATTTCATTTTTATAGGTAACATACTTAAAGGTGGGGTATGTACGTTTCAGAAACCGGCTCGAGTGCACTAAAATGTGAAAGTACACAGCCGAAAAGAATCCGCCCCTTCCTTCAGACTTCCTTACAGAGCCCCTCCTCCAACACACATGAACGCGCATGACGTCAGCAGACTGGTGAAAGTGGCCGCCTGTTGCTGGCGAGTCATTGAAGTACTGCTGCAATGCACGCCCAATGACGGCACGCCCAATGACGGCACGCCCAATGACGGCACGCCCAATGACGGCACGCCCAATGACGGCACGAGATACATTTGTGCGTGCACGAGATGGAAGGCTGACAGACAGGGCGGCAATCCAATCCGTTTAGCCGGGCCGGCTAAACGGATTGGATTGCCGCCTTGGTTGTACTTTTTACAGTATTACAGCTTCCACAGATGACATTTTTGTATGGATTTTTTGTCAAAGCACTTCAGATATTCATTGCTATCGGGATGTTAAGAGCATTCCATGGAATATAACAACAAGTGTATCTGGAGCCGGTTTCTCAAACTTACCTACCCCACCTTTAATTGCAATTCAATCTTGTACCTTCTCATAAACAATTTCCACAGAGCAAGGCAATCTGTCCCAGTCAGCATGGTGGCCTGATTTGGTTTCCTGTTATATCATTATTCAATTTTTCTGCTTGAAATATTCAAAGATAATATCAAAACAAATTATACCGTATAAACTGTATCGCCACACCAATGTCCTTTTTGTTTATGATCTATTCCTTCTGTTATTTCCTTCTGTTTCCCTTTTTCTCTCTACTTCTTCTTCACCTATTTGTTTTCAGGGCATCATGCCGTCACCAGTGTCTGAGCTGAGGGGTCCAAACATTAAACACCACGAAGGTTCATTTTTGGATGATTACAATTTCCAACATACCACGCCCTACATCCATGCGCTGCGGGACCCCGTCTGCAACCGGGTCACTTTGGTGAGTTTGTGTATATAATTCATTTGGACACCATTATAGTGTTCAAGATCACATTTGCCCTTAACCCTTATGCAGAGTTGGGTGTAATAATATTACTTTAGTCGGTAACGGAGTAATGTAACGCGTTATAATTCAGTAATCACACTACAGTTAGTAACATTGCCTGACACGCGTTACTTCGTTACTTTTATACAATCAGTAATCACACACTACAGTTAGCCTACTAACATAAAGAATTACTAGATTCTCCCTTTGACAGACAAGAGGGATTTCCGTCGCAGGTTTTATATTTACGCAACGTCCGAAGAAAGGACAGGAATGTGACGGTGAGGTGCAAACTGTGTCCAGGCCAGAAGCTTTTATTCACTGCTGCAAACACAACGTCAAACCTCAACAAGCACCTGCAAAGACAACATGCTAACGTGAAGCTAATAGCTAAGGAGGACCTCCGAATCCAGGAGGAGGTCGAGTTAAGTAACGTGTAAACAGCAAACAAAGTTATATGCAGGGCTTCACATAACTGGTGCGCAGAAAATAGAGGAGAGATGAGAGAGAGAGAAGAGAGAGAGAAAGATATTTGCGAGTTGCATACATGTATGAACCATGATATGAACTCAGGGCCGGCCCGTAGCTCTGGCTAGATGTTCGCCTAGGGCGCCAGATCTGGGGAGGCGCTGCGCTGGCAGTTCTGGGAGGGAAAAAAAACATTTTGACCGTTGGGGCTCATCCTAATTTTCGGCCTTGATGTAACAATATTTATAATTAAGTAAATGTAACACCCTTTTCACCCCGGTTACACGTTTCATTTGCCCTGTACGATGGGCGCTGTAAGTGATGAAAATGGGGGATGTTGGCTTATCTGGCGCCCGCAGCTCACAGCCAAAATGCGAGGGAGAGAGGGAGGGTGGTACCAGCGCTGTTGTTATTAGAATCTGGTGCCGTGCTAGCTGCTCTAACGGATATAAGAAGAAGATGTTTCTACAATAATGTGGAGGGAGAGTCCTCTCCAGTCAGACTGATAACTACAGCTCAGTGAGGTAAAGGACTCTGAGTGTTTAGATAGTTCACTTTAGTCTAAGTTCAAACGGTTTGGTCGCAATTTATGTAAACACATATTTCCAAGGCACTCCTTTATAATTATTGGGATAAACAGGTGGAGAGATAAAAAAAAATGCATAAATAAATGTTAAGGTAAAATAAGATATGAATGAACAACACAAATAAAATAAGTTACATTAATTTGTTATTGGCTATGGTAGGTTATTGGTTATGTTCACATACTTATTTGATTACATCCACTTGTCTAAGATGACAACAGAGACTTTCGACCCAAACCCAGCTGTTGACTTGTGGATGCAAGCAGCTAATCGCAGACTCAACCAGAGAGGAAGTAGTAGGCCTACATCATCAGCTACCATGTCTGACAGAGAGGAAGACAGTGAGGAGAACAGTCAGGAGGGTAGTGATGACAGCTTGTAGGATTACTGGTCGTGCTAATGTTGTCTTGTGTTCACCTCTGCATGTGTGTTCTGTGTTCACCTCTGCATGTGTGTTCTGTGTTCACCTCACGTGTGTTCAGTGCCGTGTGTCTGGCAAATAAAGTCAAGACCCCCTCAAAAGTTACGGTTTATTTCATTTTAAGGATGAGCACCAAGCAACATCTCCAGGTGCTCCTTTGAGAACCAGGGCAAAAAAGTGATGTGCACCCCTGGTTATATGATCAGGCCCTCTATGAGCGTCGACGGGGGGACGGGGAGTGGTGCTAGTGGAGCCAGCTTCAGATGAGGCTCCCTCCGCAAAATGAAGCACCCTCCGCAGTCTGCATGATCTGCCTGTAGATAGGGGCGTCCCTACGAGTAAAGTAACGAGTAAAGTAACGAGTAACCGCGTTACGTTATGTAGAGAGTAACGAAGTAAAGTAATATATTACTTTTTTTGAGTAACGACCCCATCTCTGCCCGTATGTTGTGGTCGGGTCTCCCGTGACCCGTTTCAAGTTAAAATGATATAATAACTACGCTCTAGTTTTCTCCACAACAGCTGTCTAAACACTACAAAACAGATTTTGACAATTTTAGCCAAGTCTGAAGGTCTCTAAAAAGAAAAGTGTGTAATTTGGTGTTCGGGCAGGGGAGACCCAGCAGAATTGTTTTGGGTGACTCGGGGTCAAATTCGGCCCAATCAAGATTCATCTTTGACTTTGACTAATGTAGTGTGACTCTGAGAAGCTGGTGTTTTGGTACATACTGCAGAAAATATAAAAATAGACATACTCTATAGCTATGGTTCATTCTAAATGGTAACTTCTGTCACTGTAAATTGTATAGACAAGTTGGTTGTATACAAATAGATGCTTGTAAGCTCACTCAAAGAGAACAGCCATGTGCCTCGAGGCTTTATTTCTAGTCAGTCTTTCGTGTGAGGTTCAGGTCAATTGATATTTGTGAATGAGAGTTGTTGATGTGTGTGTGTTCCTGCCTCCTGGCTCAGTCCTGTCAGACTTGGTATAGACAGCCTGTTTAGCCCACAGACTTTACAGAATACAACAACAACAACAACAACGCTGTCTCTCTCACACTCACTTCAAAACAAACCACCCTGTGCAGAACAGCCTTTGCATGCTGCTGCGTTTTTGACATATTGTTTCTGTTCATTGATTTCCTCCTTTGATCTCTTGATGTGTCAATCTGAAGGCTAATGTTTGTTAATGCAGCTCGCTGGAGTTTTCTAAGCACCCGCTGCTCTCAGTATGCTGTCAGGTCGATGGTTAATTCTCTCATCAGGGTTTCTTTCTAAACTGAGATGAAAAGGACAGGACAACCGTGCTGGAGAAAATGTGACGTTAAAGTAACAAGATCTTCTAATGTATGTTTCCTCACTAGCACACCTATTCAAAAATAATTTAAAACTTCTACTTTGATAATGTCAACATTTGGAATTTTTACATAATGCACATTTACTGCAAAAAAAATATTATTCAGTTTGTTTTTCTAGATCATGGACAATTATGGTGATTTATTTAAAGAA
The DNA here is from genome assembly GCF_902827175.1 of Gymnodraco acuticeps. Classification (NCBI taxonomy): domain Eukaryota; kingdom Metazoa; phylum Chordata; class Actinopteri; order Perciformes; family Bathydraconidae; genus Gymnodraco; species Gymnodraco acuticeps. The sequence continues at coordinate 802,806 of NW_022991180.1, read as the reverse complement.
GCACGACAGGAATATGTTTAGGTATTAGGAAATGTGAATGGGTGAATGATGACTTGTATATGTACAGTGCTTTGAGGAGTCGTAAAGACTGGATAAAGCATATCAACCATTACAGTCCATGTTAGTCTATTTAGTCCATTTGTAATGATGGTCTGATTCCTTGTGCATGCTGTCTCACTGTAATGACTTATTTGGTAATAACAGAGTCATTGTTAACGCTGTGCTTTTCCTTCTATGACAAGTGTACATTTGTAAACGTGTAGAATGTAAAGTAGTATGCAAAATGTACATATTTAACTGAACGTTTTTAAATGTAATTTTTTGACAATCTCTTTCTCTAGGAACTAAGCAGTGGCACAATGCTGAGGATCTCCATCCCAGAGATCGCTACCTCAGAGCTTGGTGAGACACACACACACACACACATACACATACACACATACACACATACACACATACACACAGCGCTGAGTCAGAGCAGTTAGATCCTGGAAATTAGGTTTGAGAGCTGCCGTACGTTATTACACAGTGACGTATAATACTTATGTGTTGAGGATGCCATTACAAGGCACACACACACACACACACACACACACACACACACACACACATACATACACACATACACATACACACATACACACAATGAATATTAAATAACGATTAAGTAATTAAATCCATGAAAAACGTTTTTCTTGTTTCTTTCTTTTGATTTATTTTTCTTCCTCGTTATCTTTGGCACACATGTTAGTTTTTAGTGTACTATATATAGAAATATTCACTTCACTACATGAACTTGGATGTGTTTTAATTGCCTTTGGAGCTTTCCCTTACTAAACAAAGTTAAAATGAACCCTTTAAGAATAGTTATCCACTGGGGCAGGGGTCTGTAACCTTTTTGACCAAAAGAGCCATTTTGCTCCTTTTTCCAAAAACATTTTTTGTCTGGAGCCGCAAAACATATTTCATAGTTTTTTATTGTTATATCAAACAAAAACTACAATTTTTTTTGCATTTATTAGGCTATTTATTACATGATATAAAACTGTTAACCTCTAATAAGAAACAAAGAACTCTTATAAGGAGAATTAAAAATAATACACAGGCCTACTTTAAAATAAATTAAACACAGCACTTGGAGAGTCCTCTGCACATTTGAAGGAAAAAAAAACATTATTAAAATGGGCCCACTTTGAAATAAATAAAACATATAGCTGCACCCTAAAAAGAGTCAAAGGTAGGGAGGTAAGAATGGAGAAACCAGCTCGAGTGTGCTAGAATTTGAAAGTACACAACCGGAAAAAATATGACTCTTCCTTCAGACTTCCTTACAGAGCCCCTCCTCCAACACACACGAACGCGCACATGACCAATGAGGGCACGAGATAAATTTGTGCACAGATGGAAGGCTGACAGGCAGGTAGGCCATCCAGTTATTTTAGCCGGGCCGGCTCAGATGATTGGTCGTGCTTTTTACAGCGCCACGGCTTCAACAGATACATTTTTGTATGTATTTATTGTCAAAGCATTTAATATATTCATTGCTATCGGGACGTTAAGAGCATTCCATGGAATATAACAAAAAGTGTTTTCTGAAATAAATGACATACCCCATTGAATTATGACTGAAGACCGTCAGCTGTCTTCCTCTCCCTTGTTGTTCCTCGATAGTAAAGGCTGCACCACCGTTGACAACTTCTCTCTACATATCAAACATACCGGTAAACCAGCATCGTTTGCTGTGAAAGCAGATAACTCTGTCCACACAGAATTAAATCCTGTGTTCCTCCGGTACTTTTCTTTGATTTATCCATAGTTCGCTCATCGAGCCGGGGGTCAGGTTATTCGCCTCCAAGAAAGGCCCTCGCGCGGGACCGTAGCAGGATGTGACGCATATTTTAGTTGACCTAATTAAAACCGTTTTGTTTTTTATTTATGTGTCACAGTATCACCTCAAAATAAAAGATACGAAACATTTTCAACCATGCAACAAAATATAAATAGTCCTACAAATACTTTTATTTTATTTCCTTCTTATTTTTGTCTAAGCTCAAGGGAGCCAGAGCAGAGGGCTTAAAGGGCCGCATGTGGGCCGCGGGCCGCGGGTTGCCGACCCCTGCACTGGGGGAATTAGCGTAGAAGCATAATGTGCATAGATAACCTAAAATACATTTTCACATGGGACATTCATCGTGTGGGAACCTCAGTTAATTAGTATATCGATCCTCGGGTCAATAAAATATACACCTTTCTCTTTAGTTCAATCTGACTTTAGACAACATGTATATTAAAGTATACATTTTTTAAGTTATAGTAAACAATATTAAACCGTTTTAAAGCATGATTTTGTCGACGGCTATTTATGTTTATTAAGGATCCCCATTAACTTTTGCTCTCGACAAAAGCTACTCTTCCTGGGGTCCGACACTTAAAACAATACAACAATAATACAGCAACATTTAGGACATAAGTCCTGACATCATTAACAACATTAAAAACATCACCAATATCATCAACAACATGCGATCAAGTTAAATTAGGGTTCACAGCTCACAAGGGTACATGGTCATTAGTAGATGGCCCTTCAATCTCTTCTTGAAAGAGGCTCTGGACTCTATTTCAGTAAGGTAGTTTGGCAATGAGTTCCATTCCTTTATAGCTCTATAAGACACAGAAGAGTTCAGAAGATGTGTCCTGGGTTTAGGTGCCAGTAGATGGCCTGATGTAGCTTGTCTAGTCTTATGGTCATGCTCGTCTCTTGTGTAAACTATTTGATCATAAAAATACAGTGTTTTTTTTGCTAAATTGGACATTTTTTAGAAATGTGATAACACGAGATTGCAGACGTTTCTCAACCGGAAGCCATGATAGGCTTCTATGCATAACTCCAATATGAGTGCGCTTCGAACAGTGGAGAGCTAGTCTGGCAGCCTTGTTTTGAGCTATTTGTAATTTCTGTAAATGTGTTTTTGCTGCTGATGACCATATGACCGGACAGTACTCAAGATGTGACAAAACCAGAGACTGAATTACTTGTTTCAAAGTGGTTGGTGTTACATACTTTGTACATTTTCTCGCCACAGCTATGCTCCTACTTAAAAAGGTATTTGTCGATTCCCATCAAACACAATCTAAATCTCTTCGTTAACCAAGGTCCTGTTGGATCATTTAATTTCAGTAAAGTATAGCTTTCTATTTATTTTGTGTTCCATATTTAATTTAAAACACAACTTTAGTATTTTCCAGTCAAATGTGTACAATTTTTTTTATTTTTTTTACGTAACATTTTGAGTTAATTGCTCTGGTAGAAATGTCAATTCAGTTACATTCTTACTGAAAGGCTTGCCTCTGCATCTCTTTTTCAATCTGCTTTTATATTTTCTTTACAAAATCTCTCTGAGTACTTTGGAATAATGAATATGCATTACACTTACACTGTTTTTTTTCAATTCATGCAAAGGTCTATCAGTGTATCTTTTATTTGATTTAGTTGGCTAATGGCTCCTCGGGCAGATCTTAATGTCTGCTCCAACCATGACCTTCAAGCTTCTCTATCTCCTCCAGCTTGTATTAAAGCTTGTCTTTTTATTTAAAGCCTTCATCATCACTAAGGTGTGTACGTATAATCCTATCTGCCTCCTGCTTCTAGCTCTCTGTCTTTGCGTTTTTTCTCCATCATTTAGTAATCGATCTTGCAGGCAAGGCTTTCTCCCGCTAATGAAATGGCATTTATCCACCTCTTCCCTGACCTTTCCCACTCTGGAAGTCCAATTAATAAAGCCTGGTGACGATGATTAGGAATCTGATTGGTCAGAGTTGTAAGGAGACACTGTAACACTAATTACTGTTGTATTGGTGGTTCTTTTTTAATTTCCTTTTTTGTTTTCTGATGTTAGGAAGTAAAGGCCAATTGGATCATCAGAAGAAAAAAAGTTAAATAAAAGAAAACTTGGTTTTGAAAAGTCAGATTTGTTGAAAAGTATTTCCACTTTAAGACTGGAGTCACTGGACTAAAGAAATAGCCATGAAAGTTGTGTTTTTAAACTTTTTATTCATGAAGTATCATTACAGATAACAGACATTATGTGAAGATATAGAAACACGAGCATAGGAAACTCTTAGGATCTGAATCCCAGGTATTACATTACATGTTACTTGTTAGACGCTTTTATCCAAAGCGACTTACATACTCAATACTGTGGACAATCCCCACAGGAGCAATTTGGGGTGAAGTGTCCCAGGGACACAACGACATGCTGACTGCAGTGGGGTTTGAACCATTCACCTTTAGTTCCGACTAAAACACTTTGAATTATCAGACTTTCATATGCATCATGTTGTACCCAAAAAAGTGTTTGACCCCCAGGCCACAGGGTACTACATTATCATTCTATTTAAATAACAATATGATAACTTTGGACTTTGTTTTTAAAACTTTTAAAACAAACTTGCTCTTTTATTTCTCAATGTTTTCCTTTTCTGTCCCTTTTCCCCTCTGATTTATTTCAGTGAGGAAATGCCTGCAGGCCATTCGTTTCATCCTGCCCAAGGAAGCTGCCATGAAGGTTGGTGGATTTGATTAATTATGATAAAACACAGAGAAAAGGAACCGCATTAGGTCACGAGGATAATACATTAGAGACAATGCTGGCATGACATTATGTATTGGTCAATAAAGCCTGAAAACATTTACTCATGGAATATGTTACCGTGTGCAGACTCAACATTAAGAGAAGCAAAGATAGTGTAATCAGATTATCTGTCTGCCATCAAATGTCATGCAGAGCCTACATCATTACTTTGGTTGGAACTTGCATGGTTATTTAATTATTTGAAATGACATATAATAAATCTTACTTTTCTGCAATAATATAGTTACAATGGATACAATTTCATTTAATTTAAAGTAGGTTTAGTTGATACATTTGTATCTTTAATACTCTTTTATGCATGCTTCTTAGGCAGTGTTGGGCAAGTTACTTCCAAAATGTAATACAGTACATATTACTTACTACTGTCTTTTTTTAAGTAATAAGTTACATTACAATATTACTGTCTCTGAAATGTAATGAGTTACACTACTTTGATATTACTTTTGAGTTACTTTACCAACATAACTGCAAAATAATGGCTAGGTATGTTGAATGCTAAAATGTAGCTTAGTGCAGCTCATTATACATCCAGTGAAGGGCAATGTGGTATAGCATAACAACTGTGTAGGCCAGTGGTACTCAGACTTTTTTATTAAAGGTCCACTTGTGAATTGTATACAAGGTGACTGGTCCGGATCAATGCCAGTAAAGTTCCCCCCCCCCCCTCGGAGCGGAGAAACAAAACTGAAATTAAGAAGTAGTTTTTTACGGCGCGCTATGAAACCCCTTGAGGGGGTTTCCCGACATGTCGTCGCAGTAAATTAAAGGGTGTTTCATGTTGTCGTTGCTGTGGACCTTCTTAATCTACCTTCTTTGGGGGCCCCCTTCTGGTCCAAGCACTTGCCTGTCGGCAAACGGCGCCCCTGTATACACACACACACACATTCAATACATACATATGGTGGCTTGAACTAGTGGGAGAAATGGCACTGTTTGTCTGTAGCCAATGCCTTGAACCTCGGCAAAAGAGGCATTAGAAAGTCAAGGTAAACTTGCGGTTAACTTGCAGTCTGCAATGCGTGTCACGCTCGCGCACACAAGTAAATATATATGCACGTTCATTCTCACAACTCGTCAGACACAAGAAAATATACATTAATTTAGAATCAGATCAGAAAGATTTTATTTTGTATAATTTTTAATTTTTATAATGGGACACAGGGTTCGGTCCGGATTGATTTGCAGTTCGGTCCGGACCCACCTAGGTCCGGAGTTTGAGAAGCCCTGGTGTAGGCCATTAAGGCTACTTACAACTTTGATTACACGACTTAGTTGAATACTCGATTCTGATTGTAAATTCTTAACATGTGACACGTTGTTAATACATTAGTACAGACCACTGTCAAGGACTATAATGAAGGTTGCTAAGGAGGATCAAGAAAGAGAAAGGAAAAGAGGTTAAAAGACGGAGCGCTGGACGTCAGATAAATCACCAGAAGAAGGCAGAGAGGAAGTAAACAATAACAGGAACACGGAATGGGCTCTGTAGTTTGTTTAGTATATGACCGTGTAATAAGCGGGATAATGTGCAGTGAGGCGGTCATTATGGGGAAAAGAACAACCGACAGGCTGATCAGGGAACCCGACGCGAAGCGGAGGGATCTTGTTGAGCCTGAAGGGTAAACACCAGGCTTACTAATCTACCCGCACAATTTTTCTCTGGTGTCAGAATGTCTCACGATGTTGGTAAATTCTTAAAAAACAAAACACCATTTCATTTTGGGTTAAAATGAGTTGTAACTGAGAATTGTAACTGGTAGTATATTACCCAAATTTCATTAGTAATGCGTTACTTTTTGCTGTAACGAAGTAATGTAATACATTACTGTAAGCGTTAACGCGTTACACCCAACACTGATCTTGGGTAACATTGAGCTGTCTTTGGCTCTTTTCTGCTGGAACACTGTACATTTCCCCTCTGGGACTAATAAAGGGATTCTCATTCTGATTCTAAATTCCTGTATTTTTTTTCAGGTTTTGGTGAAGTGGTATAACATCTACAACGCGCCCGGGGGTCCGAGTGCTCACGCAGAGTGGAACCTGTTCGTCACCTGCTTCATGACGCTGATGGGCTACAACACTGAGCGCCTGGCGTGGACCCGAAACGTGAGTCCGCTGTAGAAGGGTTTTCTATTCATTTCTTCTTTTATTTTTGTAGCTTTCTTTTATTGTTTTCTTCACAAGGTAAAATGACATACAAACAAATATTACATTTCAGAGAGAACAGTGCCTGTAAGGAGACAATCTACATAGTAATCAAATACTGCTTGCTTTTTTACGACTCCTTCGTTGATATGTACCCTAACCATTTTTCCCAGCCCACAAGAAATGTGTCTTCCATTACTTTCAACTTGTATGGGATTTTCTCCATTATTAGGATATCACCAATAATATTAACCCATTGTCTGTAGCTTGGTGTTTCCGCCTTTAGCCAGTTCTTAGTGATAGCCTTCTTTCCAGCAGCTAGGAGGATCTTGATCAGGTATTGATCTCCGACATGTACAGATCCTTCCATATGTCACAGGTATAATACCAGACAGGTTCGAGGGATTCTATGGCCTAATACCTTGCATAGAACAGAGTGTACACAGTCCCAGAAAGGTTGCATTTTACTGCAGCTCCAAAACACATGTGTATGGTGAGGTTCCAGATGTTTACAAAGTCTCCAGCATGGTTGTTGAGTGTTTGTTTGTTTACTACTGATTTTGGGTGTGTAAAAGAAACAAATTTGGTTTTTCCACAGAAATTCTTATTATTTTCTTATTTTAACTTCAAACACTCATTCACACTCATTCACATGTTTTGACCTTGCTCTCTGCCCCCTCCCCCCTCTCCACAGCTGCATTTTGAAGTGCCTCTCTCTCCGGTGATTGCTGCTAAGAAGGCTCGTCCCTCTGATGGAGGCTCTGAAGAGGTTTGTGACAAAAGTGTGACCTGTTGTGATGTTTTTGGGGCACAGTTAACGTAAATCACGATCTCTGTAATGTCTCAATGTTAACTATAAGCAAAGGTTAATTCTTCCTTATGTCTTAAACTTTAAAGTAAATCAACTTTAAAACTGATTTTCAGACCAATCAAGAATTGTTATTCTAATGTGATAATTAATTATCTTAACTACTATATGTAGATGCTTGATAGAATAATAATCCAGTAGTGGTGCAATAGTGTTACAACATTTGTTTGTCTTTAGAACATCCTGGAAATATTTTTGTTATCGTAGCTTGAAGAAATGAGGACATGAAAACATTTAATAAAGTCAAGATTAAAAATATATACAATTTGTTCCTAGACTGAAATAATGGAGCCTTTTTCAGGCAGAGAAGTCTGTTTGCTTTGGAAATGTAATATTGGAGGGAACCCACCCAAATATTTCACTTTAACTGTGTTTGACAAAGGGAAAGCCCAGCGCTCCAGAAAAACCTTATTCACTCAGGAGACCCTTTCAATGTGCGTCTAAGAATAAATGTGACACATAATTGAAAAAAAATAACCTGTAGTCTCTGACACACACACACACACACACACACACACACACACACACACACACACACACACACACACACACACACACACACACACACACACACACACACACACACACACACACACACACACACACACACACACACACACACACACACACACACACACACACACACACACACACCAGATTAAAGGTGGAGGATTGTTAAGTGGTCTGTGTTTATGTGGGTTCATCGGAGCAAAGCATGACTGTCAAATGTCAATCAGCTGGAGGCTTAGGCTGTGCTCTGTACTTTTGTATGTGTGTTTGTAAGGGTATTTGTGTGTGCCTGGTTGAGTGTATGTTTGTGTGTGCGTATTTGTTTGGCCTGAGGAACTGAATGAGCCAAATTAAACTGAAGCATCCTGTTGACCCTGCCTGTGACTCTTCACGGATGTTATGATGGTTTTGCAGCCACAAGTAATACACAGAATAGACATAAAGTTCACATATAATGTATGTATAAGCAATCTGAATGTTAAAATGATAGTTCTCACAACACATGCTATCTTTTTATCCATCAGATAGTCACAAATCCATATGTCTTGGAGCACATTTTTACACAGACATGTAAAGTTTTGCAAACCAGCGCCCTCAAAGCTGTGCATGTTACCGGCAATGATCTCCAAGTCAAATTCGGACAGACCCCACCCCAACATTATTTTAAGTCCCCTGACATGACCTGTAAATAAACACACAGGCTATTTAATCTGGGTTTTCTCTTATTGAATACAACATCTAGGAAACGAGGAAAAGCCTCTTTCTCTGGCTCCGCTTGATCAATATCCTGAAAGGCAAACACATCCTGCAATCAGTTCCAGGCTTAGATTTAAAAAATACTGCTCAATCATTTACAAACATACATATTTTGTTCTGCCCCCCACCCACCACATTAGATACATTTCTGCCATGGTCATGACGGTACTGTGAATTCTCCCTATACACTACTGTTTTTGCAGTATTGAAGCCTTGGCCTGGCTTGAACTAGCATCAGAGAGCAGCACACTGACTTTCAATGTTTCCTTCTGCACTTTGTTTCTTGAGACAACAGGGCATGTTTGTTTTTTTCTTTGAGGGAAATAGTTTTTTTGAAGCTGTTGTTGGCCTGTGGAAAAATGTAATCATAAGAAATGACTCTGGAAAAGCTGCAGATAGAGACATAAGAAATGAATGCAACTGATTATTTAATGTTTAATGTTGTTTTTATAGGCAATAATTGAAGCTTTGTTAGTTACAGGTTTAATATGTGCAATAAGTTAATTTCAATAAGTTTGGCAATAAACATTGAACCAGTCCGGCCTTCGACGAGTACTGATTTTTTATTTTGGCCCCCTGTGTATTTGAGTTTGACACCCCTGCTCTAAACCCTAAACCCTCTCCTGTCAGAGAACCCCGCTTTAATCTGTCTTTAATCTCTTCTCTCTGTAGGACCTGGACTACCTGTTAGGGTCTCACTACCACCGGCAGATTAATTCCCAACCTATCTGCTCCAACAATGCTCTCACTACAGAAACTGTGAGTAACCCGCTCTTAAGCAATTTCAGGATCACTGTCTTTTTTTTATGAAAGGAAATATTGTCACAATATCAGAATAAAGATAAATAGAGAGGAGAACATTAAACACATGATAGGCAGTGTTGGTGAAGTTAAAATGACTTGTACTCTTCTTTATTTTGTTGTCTATGCACATAGACAAATTACTTCACATTTGTCGCTTCAGCCAATGTCTTGCCATTTAACGTCTATGTACACCAGTTTTTGCCTCGTACTGACAATATTTACATGTTTTCTCCCTTTCCTCTCCTTCTATCCATGTCCTAGATGTCCTCTCCCTCCACTCCCTCTCTGAAGTTGGACAGTTCGGCTCCTCTCTTCCCTCACATTCCCGCTCTTTTCTACGTCCTCCATCTGCTCTACCAGGAGCTGCAGCTCGATGAGCTGCAGAGAGCGAGAGCCTCATCGCTGGTCTGTCTGCTGCAACAGCTGGCGAGGTAACCTGTGTGTGTGTGTGTGTGTGTGTGTGTGGGAAAATACAGTTATTTAGATTGATTAGAGTGTTTTCGATTCTATATTTATGCATATGAATTTAGCATTTAAGTCATGCTGTAAATGACTTTGATGAGTGTGAAAACAGTTAAACATTGTTGCTTTAAAGGTCACCTATTATGCAAAATCCACTTTTTCATGTCTTTTATACATCAACATGTGTCCCCTCTGTGGAAGTTTCCGGAAAAAAGATTCTCTCACTTTTTGTCCTGATCCATTTATATTTTACATTTTTGACCGTTGGGGCTCATCCTAATTTTCGGCCTTGATGTAACAATATTCATAATTAAGTAAATGCAACACCCTTTTCACCCCGGTTACACGTTTCATTTGCCCTGTACGATGGGCGCTGTAAGTGATGAAAATGGGGGATGTTGGCTTATCTGGCGCCCGCAGCTCACAGACAAAATGCGAGTGAGCGAGGGAGAGAGAGAAGGGCGCACCGCCCGGTGTTGTTATTAGAATCTGGTGCTAGCTGCTCTAACGGAGATAAGAAGAAGATGTTTCTACAATAATGTGGAGGGAGAGTCCTCTCCAGTCAGACTGAGAGGCTGATACTACAGCTCAGTGAGGTAAAGGACTCTGAGTCTAAGTTCAAACAGTTTGGTCACAATTTATGTAAACACATATTTCCAAGGCACTCCTTTGTAATTATTGGGATAAACAGGTTTTTAAATCATTCCAATGTATACTATAGGACAGTAACCAAAAATATCCTTTAAAACTGGAGAGATACAAAAAAAATGCATAAATAAATAAATGTTAAGGTAAAATAAGATATGAATGAACAACACAAATAAAATAAGTTACATTCATTTGTTATTGGCTATGGTAGGCTATTGGTTATGTTCACATACTTATTTGATTACATCCACTTGTCTAAGATGACAACAGAGACTTTCGACCCAAACCCAGCTGTTGACTTGTGGATGCAAGCAGCTAATCGCAGACTCAACCAGAGAGAAAGTAGTAGGCCTACATCATCAGCTACCATGTCTGACAGAGAGGAAGACAGTGAGGAGAGCAGTCAGGAGGGTAGTGATGACAGCTTGTAGGATTACTGGTTGAGCTAATGTTGTCTTGTGTTCACCTCTGCATGTGTGTTCTGTGTTCACATCTGTGTGTTCAGTGCCGTGTGTCTGGCAAATAAAGTCAAGACCCCTCAAAAGTTACGGTTTATTTCATTTTAAGGATGAGCACCAAGCAACATCTCCAGGTGCTCCTTTGAGAACCAGGGCAAACAAGTTATGTGCACCCCTGGTCATAACGATGTTTTGGCTTGTCTAACCATTAGCCAATCAGCAACCAAGGTAACCCCCCCCCCCCACCTTATCACCTGAATCTCCTCCTAGAGCACCATTGTGTTCTTTGTAACCAAATATCTCTCAGAGGGGCGTGGGGAGGGGCTCCTTATTTTCATTTAAAGTAACAGACAGAGAATCAGCACTTTTGAAACAGGGCGGAAACAGAGGGGATTATGGGTAATGCTGCAATGATCTGTTTGGTGTTTGGAGCCAAACACTTCAGAGACATGTTTGTATATATCTGATACCTATAACATATAGATGAAAACAGTATTATAGGGGACCTTTAATATAAAGGTTACAAAACAGAGACTTGTCATTTATCACAACAAACTAAACCTGGTCTACTTCTCACCCAACCACGTTTAACTCTCACCATGAGGAGAACACATCTCATTGTTTTTAGTGAATGCGTGAATGCGTATGTGCAATCAAAGCTTTTCGTACGGAGAAATAAACTTTAAAAGGTTGTCGAGTGACCGCTGTGGCTGGTGACAATGACAATAACAGGATAGGTGGAGTGGGAGAGTGAAGCGCTCTTCAGAGTAATTGGCCTTTGTTGGGGAGTGTGTGGGCTGTTTTGAAGTATGTTGCACTTTTTTACACTCTTGCTGTTATCAGGACAACTGGTTAAGGCTACAATTATGATCCATATTGTTATATAGGTATTTTTGGGGAGTGATCATATTTCTTTTAAATCCTTATAAATTATCTGCAAGAATGAGGTTTTAAATTGGTTTGAGTCTTCTTTACAGATGCTTTATTACCATTTGTATTATTTAATGAGGTATTATTTTAAAGATAAATCATCATAAACATTCATTACGGTCACATTTATGCTGCCTCAAGTAAAGGGGATCACTTAAAGGGCCCATGTCATGGCCATTTCTACTGATCATAATTCCATTGTTGAGGTCTACTAGAATAGATTTACATTGTTCAATGTCCCAAACTCACATTGGTTTCTCATACAGCGTCTCTGTATAGTATGTGTATTCACTCCCTGTCCTACATGGTTTGTTGGAGCTCCTGCCCCCCCCCCCCCCCCCTCCCTATGAGCCCACTGTGCTCTGATATGTGATTATGTGTTACAATGGAGTTTGTTAGTAACCAGAAAATGACACCAGTAATGACAAACAGATGAGAATGCTGCGTGGGGTCTGGGTGCCGTGTTGGCGGGACGTTGCGGGGCTCGCTGCTCCGCCCTTTGAGACTCGAGGAGCCGACAGTGTGAGCTGTATTACTGGTGTAGTTTCCTGGTTCCTGCGTGGGGTCTGCGAGACACCGAGGAACTCAGCCTGAACTCAGCCTGAGCACACACACGGGAGTGTGTGGCGAACTGTGAGTGGAGATCCACGCAGCTGCGGCTGAGAAAAGTTAAGGTTGAGTGTGCTGGCGAAACTCCGCGGAGTATCGCGGCTGAGAAAAGATACGGCTGAGAAAAGATACGGCTGAGTGAGTGTGTGCAGTGTTTCCCCTATAGACAAATAGTGGCGGCGCAGCGCCGCTGCTGAAATATGCACGCCACTGCTAGGGGGCGCCAGCCAGGTACCCAAAAAATAAATAAATAAGTGGTGACCCTTTTTCATTTTTGATAGTTTGTTATGTGGATTTGTAGTATTTGTGTTACTGTATGTTCAATAAAGGTGTATTTTTGCTAAATCTTGAGACTTTGCCACTGTATGTACTAGGCAGGGCCGATTTTTGGCATAGGGCGCCAGATCTGGGGGGTGTTGCGCTGGTAGCTCTGGGAGGGAAAAAACATTTTTGACCGTTGGCGCTCATCCTAATTTTCGGCCTTGATGTAACAACATTCCTAATTAAGTAAATGTAACACCCTTTTCACCCCGGTTACACTTTTCATTTGCCCTGTACTAGGGATGCTCCGATCGCCAATTTCGGGGCCGATCGCCGGAATCAGTATCGGCCGATACCGATCGCCGATCCGATCTAGTGGGCGGGGCCTAAATGGAAGATTTAAACATCACTTTAAATCTTCCATTTAAAGTGATGTTTAAACTCAGTTACGGTACGTCCACACAGCAGCTTTTCAAAAATCTTGAAAATCTTGGAGCTGGGCGTGTCTGAAAGCTTGGGGATTTTTTGCGAGCAACGTGACCAACAACCAATCACATGAATCTCCCGCCCCCGACATACAAAGCAAAAAACCCCGGGGATTTAATGCGAGCAATATATATATATATATATAAACTCCCCAAACAGGCGAAAACCTACCAGTTTCACTCACTGTCTCTGCCATCTCCCTCCATGCCTGGTTCCTCCGGTTTGTATCCCGTTAATAGTTCTGGTCGTAAAGAACCGGGTGATTTGCTACCGTAATTTCTTGTTTGGAATATGAGGAAATTAACTGCGGTCTGGTTCTCCCTGCTTACACGCGGTTTGATTGGCTAGCGCTTCTACTGTCAGATTTGCATAAACGGGATTTGATTGGCTGACGCTTCCAGCTCAGCTTCAAAAGTTGAACATTGCTCAACTTTTGAATCCTGAAAATCCTGGAAATCTTCGCTTCGCTCCCCCACAATGCAGTTCGGCGAAAAGCGAGGCAAAGGGACGTCATCCCCATTCAAAGTCAATGGGCAGAGAAGCGTTGGAAGCGTTGGAAGATTTGTTTAAAGCTGCTGTGTGGACGTACCGTTAATGCTCATTCACTGGAGCTTCCACAAACAACAATCAACTTAATTATTACATTCAAATGATGTACATTATTCAAGTTTACATTCACTTTGGATAATAACACGGGAGAAATTAGCGGAAGCGCTCTCTTTTCCTCTCTCCCTCTCTCTCTCCTGACAGCCTGTCCGTATCTCATGCAGCTCACTGATCCAGTAATGAGTGACCCGACAGTGAAGAATAAATATATTTATAATAACTAGTTTAGCTTGTTCCAGAGGTAGATAAAATAGCTAAGTGTGTTAGGTCCAGTGTTGTGCTAGTTACTGAAAACCAGTAACTAGTTACCATTACTAGTTACTTCATTTCAAAAGTAACTCAGTTACTTTACTAGTTACTTACACCAAAAAGTAATGCGTTACTGTGAAAAGTAACGTTTTGGTTACTTGAAAAAAGGGCTCCCATTAATGCCCTTATAGCCTTCATTTCAGTACTGTTATTGCATTGGAGAATAATACAATCTGTTGATCAACTTGACATGCATTATATGCAATCTGGATTGCATCGATATTAGCTGGCTTTCCATTTTTGGAAACTCCAGGTAGTTGGAAAAAAATTCCGTCCCATATGCCGTGTGCCGCCCGGACATGGTATCATGCTAACTAGCTCCCTGAAAGCGGGTGACTCCACTGTAGCAATAGCCTGCATGTGTTCTACAACATACCGTGCAATGGCTTTATCGACTTTTCCCTGGCTAGCAGTCCCTTGGTTAAAATCCAGCCGCTGTTGCTTAGGTGGAGGTGGAGTGGCGTCGGCTGAGTCTCTGTGGTCTTAGCTACTAGCTTCGTCCCAGCATGTTGTTTTTGCATTTGTTTTAAGAGATTTGAATTACTGGTTTGGGCAGTAGATAAGATCTTTGACCCGCCAGGACACAACTTACATTTAACAGAAACTTTCTTTTCTTTGTGCTCGACAAAAGTGAAATAGTGAGAATATTTCCAGGTGGAGAAACTAGACTTGAGCTCCGCCGCCATGATAGTCTTGTTAGTAAACAACACAAACACGCCCACAGCCCGTCTCTGCATGTGACACAGGAAGTATCTAAGTACATTTACTCAAGTACTGTACTTAAGTACAGTTCTCATCTCTGTTCGCCTAGCTGTTGACTATATAAAAAAAACTAACGGAGTAACGCACCATGTAGTAACGGTAACCGAGTTACTGAATTAAAAAAGTTATGCGTTAGAGTACTAGTTACTGCCAAAAATAACGGCGTTACAGTAACGCGTTACTTGTAACGCGTTACTGTAACGCTGGTTAGGTCTAACTCTTGTGTGTTTCATTCCGCTTACCTGTCCGGCGGGCGGAGCTGCAGGATTTCTGCTTCACACACACGTTGCATACCGCTATTTTACTGTCTTTTTCGGACACCTTAAAATAATGCCAGACCGGTGAAGCCATTTTGGCGAGCTTGTTATGCCGCACACAGAGAAAAGTGTCATGTATTTTACGTCATGCGATCAGCTCTTGCAATCGGCATGTTTAGAGAGCACTGATCGATCGGTAGAGAGTGAGTATCGGCCGATCTCGATCGGTGGCCGATCTCGATCGGTGACAGATCGATCGGAGCATCCCTACCCTGTACGATGGGCGCTGTAAGTGATGAAAGTGGGGGATGTTGGCTTATCAGGCGCCCGCAGCTCACAGTCAAAGTGTGAGTGAGGGAGAGAGAGAGCGAGGGAGGGAGAGAGAGGGTGCACCGGTGCTGTTGTTATTAGAATCTGGTGCTAGCTGCGCTAACGGATATAAGAAGTAGATGTTTCTACAACCAGGGTGGAGGAGAGCTCTCCTGTCAGACTGAGAGGCTCAGTGAGGTAAAGGACTCTGAGTGTTTAGATAAGTTAATTTTAGTCTAAGTTATCTCAGTGGGTCTCAAACGTTTTGACCACAAATTACGTAAAGACATATTTCCAAGACACTCCTTTATAATTATTAGGATAAATAAAAACAGGTTTGAAATCATTCCAATGTATACTATAGGACAGTAATCCAAAAATATCGTTTAAAGTTGGAGAGATACAAAAATATGCATAAATAAATAAATGTTAACTAGGTAAAATAAGATATGAATGAACAACAAAAATAAAATAAGCTACATTTATTTGTTATTGGCTATGGTAGGTTATTGGTTATGTTCATATACTTATTTGATTATTAAAATGTAAACCGATCTTTTTCATATGGGTGTTTTAGAGTTGTACCCCGTAGATCAGGTCACTAGTAATTGTGTGCTCAAAGTGCACCAGATAGAAGCATTTTACTTTAAAATGTTCAAAAAAAATCTTCCCTGGGGGGCCTACCCCGGACCCCCCTAGAGGAGGTGATGTCCACCCCCCAATTCAAACATGTTCATACAATAATGAATACATTTGAAGACATTTTGAGGTCTATTACCTATGTCAATAAGTTTCTGTTTTTGTAGTGTATTTGTGTTTTGTAGAGATTTTTCATTTATTCTTTATAAAATCTTGCCTAGGGCAGCAAATTGGCTAGAACCGGCCCTGGTACTAGGCCTCAAGAGCCTTTCTTGTGCTGGCAGACACATAGAAACAAATTGGCGGGGCGCACTTCGCACGTGCACACACTAAAAAATTCCACGTGCTCCGCGCTCACATTATGCTGGGCCCACGTGCCTTAGCACCGCTGCTATGACTCCATCCTAGGGGAAACACTGGTGTGTGTGTGTGTGTGTGTGTGAGGAGCTCCACAGATTGGTCCATTTGGATCGTCGTTACGTCACTTGGTTCCCGGAAGAAAAGAAAAAAATCTCCAACGAGGCGTTCTGGGGCAGCATAGACAGGTCTTTTCTGTGTTACAGGGTGTACTTTGAGGGTTTTTGACTCTGCAGACCGTTTACATGCAGAAAATATTACACAGCATACAATATATTTTCATTCAATTAATTTCTGTGCTTTCAATATGAGATTTAAAATATATAAATAAATATTATATTTATATCTATTTTCACACAGTAGCAAAGTTTTCGGTAAGAATTTGCATCATTACTTTTGTTTCTTTCACTGAAAACGGTTACACAATAATTGTATTATCATGAAAATATAGTTTGATAATGGCGTTAAATTAATGGTTACATTCAATTCAATATAAATATATTAACTCCTGTAATCCATGGCAAAAATAATAACAATCAAAGGCTGCAGGCCTAAAGTATATGGGGAATTCGTCATAAATACATCAATAAATTCCTATAAATATCTCAAAAAAATATACATACAGTCAGGGGCGGATCTACTGGGGGGCAAGGGGGGGAAGCTGCCCCCCCCCACTGTAGAGCCTTGCCCCCCCAGCTGCCCCACTAACTTTTGTTTCCCTAAAACTGTACTAAAACAAACCTACACTATTTCCACAAGCTTCTCAAGCAACAAAACAAGCATTACATTAGTTAAAATTGAATCATTTTAAATATCATCTTAGGCCCGTTAAAAACGCAGCTACGGCCCTGCATTAAACTGCGGAGCGGCGTTCACACAGACCGCGGCTCACACCGCTGCAGAGAGGGAGCGAGCTGTCCCAGCACCTATAGATCAGCTTCCCCTGGGAGCATTTCCCTTTCCACTAGTTTTGTTTTTACTAAGGATGAGAGCTTGAAACTAAATATTAATAAAACGCTGCCGTTTGAATCGATAGCGTTTAACAGACGGGCGCTGTTTGGGGCGTTACGTTACAAAATACTACGCAGACAGCGTTAGCTGGGAGATCGATCACTTTGCTAAACTACGCGGTAGCCTACTATTAAATCCACGTAAACTACACATCACAGCCATGAGGCCAGATCAATGAAACCAGGATACATCCTTTACCGTAAAAACTGGATCCAAACACAGCTGCATGTGTGCGCTTGATCAATACTTTCTGATGTTATATTTATGATATGCTACATATTAGCTAGGCTACATGGCCCTAACGTGTAAAGTTATACAAGCATTTGTACCAGTGCTTTTCACAAGTAGACTCTTGCAGGCCAGAGTATAGGAGTGATTCAACAACAACAAAAAGACATATCTGAGAAGTGATCAGGACGAACAGAAAGAGGAAAAGGAAAAGAGAGCTGAAGAGACCAGGAGGGTCAGAGCAGGAGGAAGAGGAGGAGATGAAGAGACCAGGAGGCTCAGAGCAGGAGGAAGAGGAGGAGATGAAGACATTAGTGAAGAAGAAGAAATATATGTGAGGAATAAAGATGAAGTATCAGAAAGAGGGCCAGAGGCAGGGATCAGGAGGCAGATGAAACTCCAGCTGGACCACATGGTATGTTCTTATTCTCCTTACATATTCCATTACAGCAGCACAATCTAGCAGCTCTTAGTATTGACTAATATTGATTGAAATGTGTTGCTGCACAGGTCACCTGTAGCTCTCTGAAGAGATGGGTGATGTCATTTGTGTACTTAATTATAATTAAGTACTTACAGCAGAGGTGCCCAGTACGTCGACCGCGGTCGACCGGTCGACCGGTCGACCGCGAGGGCAATGCTGGTAGATCGCGAGTCATTCATAAAAAAAAAATCCAGTTCCATTAAAATAGACAAAACAGGTTTTGATCCCTCCTCCCTTGGCCTCCCTGCCACTTAATTCAGGAGTGTACTTGATTGACAGAAAAAGCGACCTATCGCTTTCCAGTCTGTTAACCCAGAATGCAAAGCGATACAAAATCAGTCAAGTGCCGGGAAAACTCAAATTAAGTTAAAGAGACAAACAAGAGACAAACAACAAAATGAGTGCGGGACCGAGCAAGAAGCTAAAGACAAACCACTTCCACACAGAATGGGAGGAAGAATATTTTGTTGTGATGTCACATTCAAAGGTTATTTGCCTTATTTGTAAAGCAAGCGTCGCTCTGCCAAAGAAAGGTAACGTGGAGAGGCACAGCCCCACCTAGTGTCAGAAGAAAGTATTACAAATAATGATTACAAAAAAATACTAAAAAATAAATAAAAAAACATATAAAATATATTTTAAGGTCATGTTTAATAATCTGATTCGTCTGTACATTTCTGTTTTAGTCTGTGTTCTTCTAATTAGTGTCTAGAGTGCCGTTTTGAGCTGTTTAGAGCCATGTGGGACAAAACCCGATCCTGCCCCTCCCTCTCACAGTCTAAGTGAACGGTGATTGTAAAAACTACACTGCGCATGCTCAGAGTATTTTTCTATTTAATGTGTGTGGCAAAAAAATAATGACCGTAGGGGCATAGTGCTCCCATCCCCACCATACGTCATCTCACATAATTCAGAATTGATTGGCTGTAAGTACTCACGTGTGCAGTGCTGCGAAACGTCACGTGTAGTTTGAAGAGGAGACGAGAGAGCAGCATATAGCTAACATCACCAGCGATTAAAAGAAGTAAAAAAACTGAAAGAAAATGAATGAAGTTGACCATTTACTGGAGCACACATTTGAGACACTTAGTCTCGGAGAGAAACTGGAGGTAAAGCGCCTCGGTGCCCACCATCCATCGGATTTCCAAATGGTCCAGACTGCGGGCAAAGTTAAACGTGGGTTTAACGCTGAGTGGTTTGCTAAAAAGAAATGGCTAACGGCGAGCATCCAGAAGAATTCCCTCTTTTGCTTTCCTTGCCTGCTTTTTGGTGAAGATCAAGGTACTTGGTCGAGGAAAGGTTACAAGGACTTAAAGCATCTTTCTGAGAGGACAATGAAGCATGAGAGCAGCAACAGTCATTTGGAAAATGCCGTAAAATTGGGATTACTTGGAAGGGTGAATGTTGCAGCTCAGATTGACAGCGCCTACAGACGCGGCATTGATTCTCATAATAGGAAGGTGGAAGAAAACAGGTACGTGCTTGGTCGGATCATCACCTGTATTAAACTGTGTGGGAAATGTGAGACAGCACTGCGGGGCCACAACGAGTCGGCGGACTCTCTGAATCCAGGGATATTCAGGTCAATTTTCGAGACAATGTGTGAGGGCGATTCCAGGCTTCAACGGCACTACGAAGCTCAGCTTGTTTTCAAAGGGACATCAAGCACCATACAGAATGAACTCTTGGACTGCATGTATGATGTGTACAGGGAGGAAATAGCCAAGCAAGTGGACAACACATCATTTGTTGCCGTTCAGGCCGACGAGACAACCGATGTCTCCTGTAAATCGCAAATGGTGATTGTGCTGCGATACATTATGTCTGACCTCACAGTTACAGAGCGTTTTTTGGAGTTTGTGGAAGTAAAGGACAAAACTGGTGTAGGTCTCTCTAACAGCATCAAGGCTGTTCTGGAACCCCTGAAGCTGAAAGAAAAGCTAATCGCTCAGACCTATGACGGGGCGGCCGTCATGAGCGGTAACGTGCGCGGGGTACAGACGGTGATGAAGGAGACGTACCCAAACGCTCAGTTTGTTCACTGCTACGCCCACCAACTGAACCTGACCCTGCAGCAACTGTGTTCAGCAAGGATGAGCATCCTGAAGGTGTTTTTTGCAGATCTAACTGCTTTTTCCACTTTTTTCTCCGGTGCTCCAAAACGTGTTGCAGCTCTTGCAGAGGCAACACAGAGACGCATCCCACGGCCACCGGCTGTGAGATGGAACTTTAAAAGCAGAACTGTGAACGCGGTTTGGGAGACCCGAGATGCACTACTTCAGTGTATGAAGCATATACGCGCACAACCAGGATGGGATGCGGTCACCATAAGTGAGGCATACGGCCTGTCAAAGAAACTGCGGGACCGAGCATTTATGCAGCTCCTGGAGTTTTTTTCGTTGCTTATGCCAGAAGTGGATGTTCTATACAACACTCTGCAAAAACGAAGCATCGATGCACCTGGGATCAACAGCGTTATATTCTTGTTTAATTAGACTTCTCGGTTTCATTTATTCGACTCTGTATAATTGTTACTGTAGCTTAAACGGCTAAATCGCTTTTGAGAGATTTTAAATCTCAGATCTGCTCAGGCGAAACCTGCTTTACAGGTCTCAGCACTCAAGCCTGCATTATTAACATAGGCAGGGCCAGTCTATTGATTGCGTGAAGTAGAACCGCGTGACTCAGTCATCCTTTAGCTCAAAAAGCATTTAAATACCGCATTTAGAAACTGATGAACTCAGTGTGCATCTGGACCCGGTGACGACATTACCTATTGACGCAGCAACCACTGTAAGTTATATTCTTGTTTAATTAGACTTCTCGGTTTCATTTATTCGACTCTGTATAATTGTTACTGTAGCTTAAACGGCTAAATCGCTATTGAGAGATTTTAAATCTCAGATCTGCTCAGGCGAAACCTGCTTTACAGGTCTCAGCACTCAAGCCTGCATTATTAACATAGGCAGGGCCAGTCTATTGTCGCCCATCAGCTGTAGATAGTTAACTAATTAACTTCAGCTGTGAGAACTGAGCAATCAGGCGTCCATTTCGGGTAGCTCTTTCCTGGAGCGTCAGCTTCAGCGGCAGACAGGCTAAGACTGACAAAGACATTAGAGTCCTACAGGAGGAAGACTGACAAAGACATTAGAGTCCTACAGGAGTCACGAGGGAGGCAAAGAGGAGGCAAATCCTACTTTGATTGAGCTAAGTATCGTTGGTGTTTTTACTTTTTAATTTTGTTGTTTAGCCCCTCATGCTATAATCATGTGTATTTTCTCCATTCCTGTTCATGTGTCTTCTCGCAATTATCTCTGGCCCCGTGTATCTCGTAATCGATATAACCGGCCTGCTCTCGTCTATCCCACATGCTCCACTGAGATCCAACATCTAGTTTCAGGTGGCCTGTGGAACTGCCAGTCAGCTGTTCCTAAGGCTGACTTCATCTCTGGCTACGCCTCCCTGCAGTCTCTGGATTTCCTTGCTCTCACTGAGACCTGGATTACTCCATCCAACACATCCACCCCAGCAGCTCTCTCCACTGCATATTCCTTCTCCCATACACCCAGACCCACTGGCAGAGGAGGTGGCACTGGTCTCCTGCTCTCTCCCAAATGGAGCTCTTCCCTCTTCAAGCTACCTAACTTCACTCCTTCCACCTTTGAGTTCCATGCCGTCACAGTAACCCATCCTATACAGTTAACCATTGTTGTTCTCTACCGTCCACCAGGCGCCTTGGGGGACTTCTTGGAGGAATTAGATCATCTCCTCTCACACATCCCTGAAACTGGCCCTCCCGCTGTACTTCTCGGAGACTTCAACCTCCAGATGGGGAAGATAGACGAACTAACATCTCTGTTAACCGCCTTTGCTTTCTCACTCTCTCCGTCCCCACCGACTCATAAAGCTGGCAATGTCCTTGATCTCATATTCTCAAGGAACTGCGCTACTTCTAACCTCTCTGTAAACCCGCTCCACACATCCGATCACTTCTTCATTTCATTCTCTCTATCCCTTTCCAAACATAACAAACTAATCTCTTCCCATCCTACACTTGTCCGCCGTAACCTTCGCTCCCTCTCTCCCTCTACCTTTGCCTCGTCGGTGCTCTCAGCCCTCCCTTCCTCTGATTCGTTCCAACTACTGCCTCCAAACTCTGCTGCAGAAACTCTCCTCTCTACTCTCTCATCCACTCTGGACTCGCTCTGTCCTCTGACATCTCGGCAGGCTCGTCAGTCCCCTCCGGCTCCCTGGCTAAATGATGCACTGCGTGCTAATAGAACCGTCCTTAGGGCAGCAGAGCGGAAATGGTGGAAATCCAAACACCGTGACGACCTCCTAACCTATCAAGCTCTCCTCTCCTCTTTCTCTGCTTCAATCTCTCAGGCAAAAAGCACTTTCTTTCAAGATAAGATCCAATCTTCCTATTCCAATCCTAAAAAACTATTTTCCATCTTCTCCACCCTCTTGGACCCTCCAAAAGCTCCTCCCCCCTCCTCACTTCTGTCAAGCGACTTTGTTACCCACTTTGAAAAAAAGGTTAATGATATTCGCTCTTCTTTTTCTGACTCACCTTTACTCACCGCTGGGTCACCAGACCTTCCTTCCACCAACACACTAACCTCCTTTTCCCCTCTCTCTCCAAGTGAGGTTCTTACCCTCATTACTTCTGCCCGCCCTACCACCTGTCCTCTGGACCCTATCCCTTCAAACCTCCTTCAGACTATCACTCCTGATATTCTACCGTTTCTCACCCATTTCATCAACACTTCTCTAACTTCTGGTCACTTTCCAAACAGTCTCAAGGAGGCAAGAGTAAACCCTCTCCTAAAGAAACCCACTCTCAACCCGTCTTATGTTATAAACTACAGGCCTGTCTCTCTCCTCCCATTCCTGTCTAAATCACTTGAACGCGCTGTCTTTAAACAACTCTCCTGTTATCTCAATCAGAACAACCTTCTGGATCCGCACCAGTCTGGTTTCAAGGCAGGTCACTCCACAGAAACTGCTCTCATTGCTGTCACGGAGGAACTGCACACTGCCAAAACTGCATCCCTCTCCTCTGTCATCATCCTGTTGGACCTGTCTGCTGCATTCGACACGGTGAATCATCAGATCCTCCTTCGCACTCTCCAAAAACTTGGAGTTTCAGGCTCTGCACTTTCCCTCCTCACCTCATACCTGAAAGACCGTACCTACAGGGTGACTTGGAGAGGGTCTGAGTCCGACCCTTGTCAATTAACTACGGGGGTCCCTCAGGGCTCTGTTCTTGGTCCCCTCCTCTTCTCCTTGTACACAAACTCGCTCGGATCAGTCATTAGCCCGCATGGTTTTTCTTACCATTGCTACGCTGACGACACCCAATTAATTCTGTCCTTTCCCCGCTCAGAGACCCAGGTCGTCGCACGCATCTCTGCTTGTCTAGCTGACATCTCTCAGTGGATGTCTGCTCACCACCTCAAGCTCAACCTTGACAAGACTGAGCTGCTCTTCCTCCCGGGAAAAGATTGTCCAACTCTTGACCTGACAATCAACATCGGCACCTCAGTTGTTTCCCCGACTCAGACTGCAAGGAATCTGGGTGTGACCCTAGATAACAACCTGTCCTTCACTGCAAACATCGCTGCTACAACCCGTTGCTGCAGATACACGCTTTACAACATCAGGAAGATACGTCCCCAGCTGACTCAGAAAGCGACTCAGGTTCTGGTCCAGGCTCTCGTCATCTCACGCCTAGACTACTGCAACTCCCTCCTGGCTGGTCTACCTGCATGTGCCATCCGACCTCTGCAGCTCATCCAGAATGCAGCGGCTCGTCTGGTTTTCAATCTTCCTAAATTCTCCCACACCACTCCGCTCCTCCGCTCCCTTCACTGGCTTCCGGTAACTGCTAGAATCCACTTCAAGACACTGGTACTTGCTTATACAAAATGTACACCACCCCAAATTGATCATGTTGTTGATAGTGCTACAGATGCGCTGCGAATAAAATTAGACTCTGTTGCTCCTTTGAAAATGAAGAAAATAAAACAACATAGACTAGCTCCATGGCATAATGCCGAAACCCGCAAAATAAAGCAAAAGTCGAGACAACTTGAATGGATATGGCGTTCTACTAAACTTGAAGAATCTCGTTTAATTTGGCATATTACTCTCAATGAATATAAGAAAGCATTGCGTAAAGCGAGAGCAGCTTACTACTCTTCATTAATAGATGAGAATAAGAATAATGCAAGATTTCTTTTCAGCACTGTAGCCAGGCTGACAGAAAGCCACAGCTCGATTGAGCCTTCTATTCCCATAGCACTCAGTAGTAATGATTTTATGTGCTTTTTTAACGATAAAATTGTTACTCTTAGAAACAAAATTAATGACCTCTTGCCTTTGACCAGTATAGTGTTATCAACAGCTCCCGGAAACGTAAGTTCTAATATTACACTAGATAGTAAACTAGAATGCTTTTCAGCCATAAACCTTGAACAATTAAATTCAATGATTCTCTCTTCTAAACCATCAACGTGCATGTTAGACCCAATTCCAACTAAGCTGTTGAAGGAAGTTTTTCCATTAATTAGCACTTATTTATTAAATATTATGAATATGTCTTTATTATCAGGCTATGTTCCACAATCATTCAAAGTAGCAGTGATAAAACCGCTTCTTAAAAATTCTTGAGAAAGCGGTCGCAAAACAGTTGTGTGATTACTTAAAAAACAATGATTTATTTGAAGCTTTTCAGTCTGGCTTTAGAACACATCATAGCACAGAGACAGCTCTGGTTAAAGTCACAAATGACATTCTAATAGCCTCTGACAAGGGACGTGTCTCTATTCTTGTTTTGCTCGATCTCAGTGCTGCATTTGATACTATCGACCATGATATCTTATTGCAAAGACTAGAGCACTTAGTTGGCATACAGGGAACTGCTTTAGACTGGTTTAGGTCCTATCTATCTGAACGCTCTCAGTTTGTACGTGTCAATGATGAATCTTCCACGCAAACCAAAGTTAGCCATGGAG
This sequence comes from Gymnodraco acuticeps, assembly GCF_902827175.1. NCBI lineage: Eukaryota > Metazoa > Chordata > Actinopteri > Perciformes > Bathydraconidae > Gymnodraco > Gymnodraco acuticeps. Next base: position 777,236 of record NW_022991180.1, on the reverse strand, counting down.
TGCCACAGGGCTCAGTGCTCGGACCTATTTTGTTCACATTATATATGCTTCCGTTAGGCAATATTATAAGGAATCATTCTGTAAACTTTCATTGTTATGCGGATGATACTCAACTATATTTATCAATCAAGCCTGATGAAATTAATCATCTAAATAAAATTCAAGACTGCCTTAAGGACTTAAAAACGTGGATGACCTTAAACTTTTTGATGTTAAACACGACCAAAACTGAAGTTATTGTACTTGGCCCGAAGAATCTACGAAACAAATTATCTAAGGATATATTAACTATGGATGGCATTAATTTGGCCTCCAGTGAGACTGTAAGGAATCTTGGTGTTATATTTGATCAGGATTTATCCTTTAACGCCCACATAAAATCAATTTCAAGGACCGCCTACTTCCATCTACGTAACATTGCAAAAATCAGGCATATCTTGCCTCAAAACGATGCAGAGAAACTAGTCCATGCATTTGTTACTTCAAGGCTGGATTATTGTAACTCTTTATTATCAGGGTGTACCAAGAAGTCAGTCAAGTCGCTTCAGCTGATTCAAAATGCTGCGGCTCGTGTACTAACCAGAGTTAGGAAAAGGGACCACATTACTCCTGTTCTGGCTGCTTTACACTGGCTCCCTATAGAACACAGGATAGAATTTAAAATTCTTCTTCTCGCCTACAAAGCCCTTAATGGGCAGGCGCCATCTTACCTTAAAGAACTCATTATACCCTACTGTCCTACTAGGGCATTGCGTTCCAAGAATGCAGGGTTGTTGGTTGTTCCTAGAGTCTCTAAAAGTACAATGGGAGCCAGAGCCTTTTCTTATCAAGCTCCACATTTGTGGAATCAGCTTCCAGTTTGTGTTCGGGCGGCAGACACCCTATCCGTTTTTAAGAGTGCGCTTAAGACCTTCCTTTTTGATAAAGCTTATAGTTAGGGCTGATTAGATCCAGCCCCTAGTTTTGCTGATATAGGCTTAGTTTGTCGGGGGACATCTTACTTCTTCCTTCTCTCTGTCTATACCTGTGTACTCTCATGTTCCGATTAACCCAGCTTCCCCAAATGTCTTTCTTTTTGGTGTCTATATACGCCGGGATCCGGAGTCATGGATAATCCTGCGCTCCTCTGTCCTGGATCGCGAGCCCTGGATCTTGAGTCGTGGCTGTGGTCCTGGATCATAGGTCCTGGATGGATATCCTCGTGGATTCATCTTCCTATTATACACACATGCATTTCCAAACATTTGGACTACCTATGTTGCAAATGTATTATCTTTTCAATTTACACACGGCATCTATTGCACGTCTGTCCGTCCTGGGAGAGGGATCCCTCCTCTGTTGCTCTCCCTGAGGTTTCTCCCATTTTTCCCTTTAAACTGTGGGTTTTCTTCGGAAGTTTTTCCTTGTACGATGTGAGGGTCTAAGGACAGAGGGTGTCGTATTGTCATACTGATATTTTGTACAAACTGTAAAGTCCACTGAGACAAATGTAACATTTGTGATATTGGGCTATATAAATAAACATTGATTGATTGATTGATTGATAACTATAGAAAAACCTAAAATATGAAGCATTTTCATTGTGGGTTATACAAGAATATAATTGATTATATTTGATTATAACTAACTTTCGTTTTTAAGTATTAAACATACTATGAAAACTCACAACAATACATACATACATACACACACGCACACACATAACTGAAATTGTGTGGGAGTCAGGATTAAAAACTATTGATTATCTGATGTTAAGCAGAATGGTAATGACTCATAGCTGTTAATTACTTATACCATGTGTTTTAATTACTGCTCAAAAACAAGTGAAATGCCACAGAGTCTCTTTGATAATGTGCTGCCATTTTTAGATTTGATTCAATGCCCTGCAGCTGTTGTTTGTCCAGCTGTACAGAGACCTGGGGATAAAAGTTTAGAAACAATCTGAGGTGTTAAGTGTTTGTATATATAAGGTCATTGCTGTAGAGGAATATTAATATTTATACTGCTTACTTTCTTTTTGTTTGCAGAGACCTCCAGTTGGATGAGTATGTGGATCTGTACTGGAGAGACTACCCCTCCTTAATAAGTGGCTTCACTGAGAGCTGCGTCATAGACCAGGGTAAGAAGTAGCAAATAATACTTTTGCTATTCTAATTTAATGATATATAATCAGGAAAAAGGCAAAGCATGTTGTACTGAAACAGAGAGGACAGAATGGTCTGCTTCTGTATGACAACACTACAGTCTTTATTGTCCCTATGTTTATCTGTGGTTGTAGCATTAACCTTAAAAAGTGAATGACATATTTTGCTGATATGGAGACAATGAATGATCACAATATTGTGGGGTGAACTATTGTTGCTTTCACAAAATAATGACACAATGAGATTTTTTATTAATAATTGTCAGTCATTGGATAAAAGCAAATAACGAAACACACACACACACACACACACACACACACACACACACACACACACACACACACAGAGATGCACCAGAAAAATGACATCACTTAACTCTAATGCGGCCTTTAAAACCAAGAAAAGACACTTACGCGATATTATGATACACAAAATGTAAGAAGATATATATATAGTCTCATATCCCTTGATATATAGCCCAGCGTTAAATGTCATGTAAAAGTGGTTTGTCTGTGAGGGATGAAATGACATAAACAAGGACATAATTCTAAAGTAAATGCACACGTGACTGACCTCCTCATAAAGATATTGTTGTTTTAAAATATTATTTTTGACTAAGGTTTAAAATGTATTTGAGTCAACACCTTTGATTGTCTCTGCATGTCATAATCCTTACAAAAGTTGTATTTCTTACAGGGTCTATTGTCTTTCTGTACTAAAAACAAAGATTTTCACACAAATGAGTAACTTTTTGCCTCAATAATAATAATAATATTAAACTGTATTTGTATAGCACCTTTCATGCACAAAGCAGCCCAAAGTGCTTTACAGAAAACATAACAACAATATTAAAATAATATAAAAATGAATACAGAACAAGATAAAACATCTACAGTGATAATATGTTAAAATAAAAACAAATGTGAAATTAAAGCAAAACAGAAAAACAATACAGTAAAACATGGACAATGATACTAGCGAGAATTGAAAGTTAACCCAAATTAAAAGATTTTTAATTTGCTTCTAAACATTTGAAGGGAGTTTGCTGTTCAAAGATCTATGCTCTCCCTCCTCAGCTCTGATTGGTCAGATGCAGCGTCCGTCCTTCCTGACAGAGGAGCCTCCCTGCGTGCTCAGCTGGCTCAGCAGCTGTCTGAGAGGAGAGGAAGTCCCGCCTTTCCCCTGCCTGCCCGACATCTGCCACAGGACCCGGCTGCTGGTTCTGGTAAATAGATAGATAGAATTGGAGGATGAAACCCTCTTTAATGGTGGTAATCATGCACACAGCACCACAGTGACATTTGTTCTCTGCTTTTAACCCATCCTAGTAATTGGAGCAGTTGGTACGACTTTATTTGTTTTAACTTGGAGAAATCCTAACCTTTACATGTGTGATGTGCATCATGTGGCCTCAACCAAATTGATATTATTTATCAGAGGACAAGCAAAGTGGAGAAAACAGAGTGGAGAAAATCACAAGAACAACTTTTGAGTCCCTAATACTTGCTTGTGTCTAGAATGTGGTCTTTTGCTTTTGAAGTAATTTCTAGAATCAATTGGAATAACAAAGGTCCGGCCTCCGAATAGGGATAGAATAATTTAAGATTTTCATTGTCTGCCAACTTTTTTGTTCATACACGCCACAGGGAGTAAGGAATTCCAGCTGTATTTCAGTAAAATGTTCACTTTTGTAGAACCTGACGGCATGATTTTCATTGTTCATGTTCAAAGGTCTGTGATGATGTCTAACAGTTGTTTTTTACTTGACTTTAATGATGTTCTGTCTTTCTTTTGTGAACTTGATTTCCACCTGCTTGCTGACGAGTGTCTGTGAGAGCGAGGGGAACGAGTTTAGCTCTGATTGGGACGCAGTCAGATAATTTATATGTGTAGCATGTCTGTTATTCTTTTTCTGAACATGAAGAGCAATTATGTCTGGAGATGTGTTGCTGATGGATTCAACCTTTTATTATCAAGGAAGGAAGGGCACATGAAAACAAGTCATATTTCCATCTGACTTTGTTTGAAACAGATTAGAGAAACCTATAGATATAGATAGATATACATGGTCATACAAATATATAGACAGTACAGATCACAATGTGAAAAGATCCTTTAAAAACATATGCGTCCTTATCCTTACAAAGTTATTGAAAGCCATGAAATTAAATATTTCCTGCATTGAATTGAAAATGTGTTTTCAGTCAAGTAGACTTGCATTTTCACGGGTCTGCAGTTGTTGTCTAGCCTGATAATCAGTTTTAATCGCCATTTTGTTTCACCTTATTCATTATTTACAACAAATCAGAGATGTGGGAGGTGGGTCAGAGATCTGGCACCACGCTTATTCTAACAAACATGGCTTTCAGAATCAGAATACCTCTATTAGTCCCACAGAGGGGACATTTGCGTAGTTACAGCAGGAAAAAGAGCCACAGACAGCTTAATGTTACATATGTTAAATATGTGACATCCATTTAAAAAAAAGTACTAAGTTCTAATATAATAAAAAAAATTAAAAGTTACATATAATTAAAAAAAATACACATCCTGTAACAGTTCTTAGGATTTAGCAGCCAGGTATATATTACACAGTTATTAACGGCATTTATATATATTGCACATCTAGCACATATTGCACATAGGCTTATGGCGCATTTCCACTGCAGCGGGTAGCCCCGTTTAAGCGTCCTTAATCGTCCTCAAGCGGCCAGGCCAGTTTTTGGTGGCCTTTCCATACAGCGTAGTACCAGCTAGCGGGTACTTTTTCCCTCTTTTTCCGGCCCCATAAAATCGTGGTTCTATCAGGCCAGGGCCAGGGCTGAACTAGTGACGTCAACACTCTCGACTGCTGATTGGTCAGAGAGAATCGTCACAAGATCTAGAAGCAAGCTTGCAGCATTTTTATACACAGCATTTTTGTAAACGGAGGAGCTACAAAAATGGCAACGTCAAAGAAAAGCACACCGTGGTCGACCGAGGAGGAGGTGACGACGTTCCTACATCTCATTGGGGATGATAAAATCCAGCGAGAGCTCGACCGAACAACTCGAAATGTGAAAAAAAAAAAAGCCGATCGCCCCGCCTACACTGCGTTGCTACCTGTTGCTACCCCAGGTCCTAAACTGTAATGGAAATGCGCCACGGCCAGCGAGGCAGCCCGAGGCCTGAGCGAGGACGCTCCGGACGCTTAAACGGGGCTACCCCGCTGCAGTGGAAATGTGCCATTAGAGACTGCACTGACCTCACCACCTTCAAAAAACTTACAAAAACTCACCTCTTCAATCTGGCTTTTAATGTGTGATTGTTTTTGTATTATTTGACTTTAACTATATATATTTATTTGTTGTTCTTTTCTTTTCACTATATCTGTAAAGCGTCTTTGAGCACCTGTAAAATGTATTATAGGTGGTTGGTATTTAACAGCAGCAATTTACAAAATACACACCTTGTAACAGTTCTAAGGATTTAGCAGCCAGGTATTTATTACACAGTTATTAACGGCATTTATATATTGCACACATTGCACATAGTTTGTTGGTATTTAGCAGCAAGGGGTGATGTAGTCTGTGTTGTGGGGGGGGGGGGTCAACTAGGGGCTATGCTGGTTGTATAGTCTGACCGCTGCAGGAAGGAAAGACCTGCGGTATCCGTGAGACAGCGGGGGTGCAGAAATAAGTCCAGAAATGACCCTAATGAAACTCTGATATAGAAATGGCGGAGAAGATAAACATCTTACTTTTTCATATAGTATCTATACAGTAACCTCACATATAGTGAAGCTCACACTTTAGGGTTTACTGAGACTGACAGAAGTGCTGATTTGGACACAGTTCTCATTTTTGTTTAGGAGAGAAACTCACTCTGGAGCGAACTTTTGCCTTTGCAGACTATTAAGATGAACAACAACCTAAATAACACACTACAGGAAAGGGAAAACCACAAAAAGCATAATAAGACCCCTTTTAAATGAATGTCTTGCGAGGTGTTTAAACAGTATTATTTATCTTTGTCTCTCTTGTTTCTCTTTCTCCTTTTTCAGAGTTATGCTCTCTACATCATTGGAGATGAACATGCTACTTCAACGGATAAATCAAAATACCTGGCCAAGCTTTCTGCAGGTATGTGTGTGTCTTTGTGACTCCTAAAGATTATTTACTTGTCTTTAATGACATCCTGGGACTGTTTGTTTCTTAGTGATTGTGTTTGTGCATGAGAACATTTATTGACTCCCGGCCAGTGTGCGAAATACCCGTCAATAATCGGGGGGGTCCCCATCTCCCGTTTATTGGGCATTATACCGGTCGAAGATTTCTCAATATGCAGTAGGCCTCCTATACAATATGCCATGGATGCAAGCCAAGACAATCAGTAGTCTAGCAGCGTTTCTCAACCGGGGCGCCGTCTGGCGTTTTCAGGGGTGCCGTCAAATAATTCTATATTCTGAATATTTCTGTTCATATGAATGAATGAATACGCGACCGTTAAAGAGCCGTCTGTTTTCGATTCTATGCGAGGAAATGCTTTTGCCAGCCAAAATAGAAGATATTTGTGAATACATGTTTTGAATTGTGAATACTGGACATAGTAAGCTTAAAAACATGTTAGTGACCATTGCAAGTGACAAATAAATATTATAATTTGAGACCCCCCTCAAATTTAGCTGTTGAGGCTTTCAAGGGGGCTCAGGGTCGATCTCCCCCGGACCCCCCCGTATTTCGCACACTGCTCCTGGCCCTTATTACCTGTCAGTCCCATAGTTCCTTGCTTCAGAGTCCAGTATCACAAAACAAAAGCAGTGACGCATGCACATGTGTGACCTAGTTGTTTTGGCTTGGAAACATAATACAGTGTGGAGGTCACTGCAGGTATTTGATCAGCCCGTCTTCCACTGACACAGAATCAGTCATTTAACTTTTTTTCAGCTCTATGTTGACATTGTTCAGTGACAAATCCAAACAAACAAGGTGTCATTCCCAGAGTTCCCGTTAGAATATTCTTTTGGCCGTCAAAATGTTTGTTAAAGTTTAAATCTTCCGGACAAAATTAGAAAAGTGCTGGGCAAAGGTCTTCTTTGTTATTGATTGAGCTTTAAAACAAATTGATATGATTGGATATTAAACAAACTAATTATAGTAGACTAACTACATTATTCAAACGTGTACAGTAACTTATAATAACACAGGAATAATAAACGGAGCGCTCTCTCCCTCTCCAGTAATGAGTGACCCGACAGTAAAACTAAACATATCTATAACTATTTTAGGTAGTTTGAGAGGTAATTAAAATAGCTACATGTGATATTCTAACCTGAAGTGTGTGTTTTGCTCCGCTCACGTCAGCAGCAGCTGATCTCTCTCTCCCGTCAGATTTTACTCGCGTTTTTGTCCATATCAATCAGATCTAGCTAATGATATGACTACCTGCTTATTAAAAGACACCTACACAATAAGCGTCGCTATGCAACCGGGTGAGGCCACAAAGTATAGCGCAGCATTATGCATTTGTTTACATGCCCACCGGAACCCCGAGGCATTACCAACAGATTAATGCACAATCAACCCACACAGGACATCTCTTTCTCCACATTAAGTGTTAGACATTAGAGTTGACTCTTCTTGTCTGTCACATACTCTTCTTGTCTGTCACATACTCTCTTGTCTGTCACATACTCTTCTTGTCTGTCACACAAGTGGCGCAACTGATGCGGTATTGTGCTAAGGGGAAATTATTTTTGACCGGAGAGATTTAGATTTGCGGGAACTCTGGTCATTCCACATAAACGCAGTCCTCAACTCAACAGGAACAAAATGTCGCCTTCATTTCAACCTGTAATTTAAGTGCCTGTTCTTTTAGTGACACATTTTGAAAATGCTTTAATACATTTGAGGGTTTCACAGTTTCCTTCAAGTGTTATGAAAATGTGATGAGCATAATTTGACAACCTCACAAAGAGGAGAGGGAAATGAATGAACTCGTTGACCTTTCCCTCCTGCTCTCTTCCTCTCATCCTCCACTTTCCCAGGCCAGAAGAACTGTGCCAGTGAACCGCAGTACAGGAGGTAATTCAGCTCAAAAAGAAATAGCTTTATGATTTTATTTTTTAAAGCAACTACTATCAGATCATTAGTACAGTAACATGCTTTATTTAAACATCACAGTACATCATGTTCCTAGAGTTGATTTGCTAATGTACTGCATATGATACAGCTGCAAAATATACTGTTATAGTAAAAATAAATGTTGAATGTATTTAATTGCTCTATAATATTGGCATATCATTTATTTTGGACATATTAATGTATTGTTTCCAGCCTTGTTTGCTTTGTGTTCGTCTTTATTGCCTTAGTTGTTGCATTACAAGTTTTTTGGCGCATTACTGCCACCTGTAGATCAGTGGGATAGTGTGAACATCTTGAAAATAAATACTTCTTATTTTATTCACTTTCTACTATTTAGTCTTGACTCATTTTTACATGTATTTATTTTAGACAAAGCAGTGTGAAGGTTCAGTTTTCCAGTGAGAGTCTGGCTGAGCAGCTGGTGGTGTGGCTCACCTCAGAAGGTAAGACAAGCAGATATTTTCAGCTTTTATCTAAACAAAGGGACATGTGCTAAAGCCTTATCCTCTTTTGTTTACATTAATGCAATTTCACACATTCATACCTGTACAGCGACATTTTGTAGGTACAAAACCATTTGAACTGGTATTAAAGTGGTTTGATAATTGGGTCCAAGTGTAACAATTGTGCATGTGTCAGGGCTACCATCAATATAAAAATATAATGGTCTCAATTTATGGTCTGAATGTACCATTAAACAACATTTGTTAACAAATAAAGATTAATATTAACATGACAAGACACTTGTGATGAGGCAGGAGTTGCTTTTTGTAACTGTTATGACACATTTGTTAATTAAAGACAGGGCTTCCTCTTTAACCAGAAATGACTCACCTACCCTGGTCTTTTCTCTGTTTTAGGTTTCACCCTGAAGGACCTGGAGTCGGTCCCCTTCGGTGTGGCTCTGCCAATCAGAGAGGCCATCTACCGCTGCCGGGAGCGACCGTGCTCTGATTGGTCAGAGGAGGTCTGTCTGCTGATTGGGCGACAGGATCTGACTAAACAAGCACACAAGATGACTCTGGCCAAAAGCAAAGCTGTGAGTGTGGAACAAGTTAATAACCAGGGCTTTTTTATCAAGAGTTAGAATAGGATACACACACTGTCTGCTGACCGTGTACTGCTCAGCACTAATGAAGGATTTCAGTCTAAACTTTGTCCCTTCAGGTATTTTATATTACTTAAAGGTGGGGTAGGTATTTTTGGAGAAACCAGCTCGAGTGCGCGAGAATTTGAAAATACACAACCGGAGAAAATCTGCCACTTCCTTACAGAGCCCCTCCTCCAACACACACGAACGCGCACATGACCAATGAGGGCACGAGATAAGTTTGTGCACAGATGGAAGGCTGACAGGCAGGTAGGCCATCCAGTTATTTTAGCCGGGCCGGCTCAGATGATTGGTCGTGCTTTTTACAGCGCCACGGCTTCCACAGAATACTTTTTTTCATGGATTTTTTGTCAAAGCACTTAAGATATTCATTGCTATCGGGATGTTAAGAGCATTCCATGGAATATAACAAACAGTGTATCTCGAGCCGGTTTCTCAAACTTACCTAGCCCACCTTTAATTTGTGATTATAATCAGTGTATGCAAATCCCACCGCCAACCCCTGCAATATGTTTTTAGCTTTCAGCTGTAGTTTTAACATCGCTAAAGGAAGTCTGATTGCCTAAAAACGACATTTGTCAGACAACAGAAGATTCAGAAATAATATCTTCTTTCCTATAAATTAATGAACTGTAAATCTTTAAATCAGTAAGGTTGTTGAGATGAAAAATCAGTCTGTACATATTTTACTAGCTTCCATTGTTGCTTTATTTTTATTAGGATGTTCGTGATATCCCAGTATTGAAGGTCACTGTGATATTTAAAAAACGAAATATTGATATCATGTTAATATTGCACATATGAGAATATTGGGTAAAATATACATTGTGCCTTAATCCATAGGTTAAGACGTTCTGGTCACAGACCATAATTTCTATCTCCCTATACTTGTATTTTGAGTGCTATTCATTTGCGATAATATTGTTAAAGTGAATTATTTAGGCTACCATATATTGTGTAGGGAAAGTCTAATATTATGACAGCCCTTTTGTAAATATATGAATCATATTGTGTGTATTTGCAGTCTGTTGGTTCAGGTCTCTCCTTGGAGCCTCCTGCGACCACAGAAGCAGACGAGGAGGAAGACGGGATGTCGGACATTATTCAAGAGGTAAACACACTCACAGTTAATATTAATCTCTTGCATCGTTGGTCTGTCTTCATTCTAACCATTATCTGAATCAGGTTTATTATTGATCTTAAGGTGGTACAACAAACATGAGAGTCTGATTTGGTATGTTCTCCTCTGCAGGTCACAGGGCTGATCTGGAGTCAGGATCTGAGGGTCCAGGAGGTGAGGAGGCTGCTGCAGAGCTCCAGGCCGGTCCGAGTCAGTGTCGTCCAGCTACCAGAGGTCTCTGATCACGAGTACATAGAGGAGAAAGAGAACAAGTGAGTATTATGTCTGTGTGTGTGTCCTTAAAGGTCACCTATTATGCAAAGTCCACTTGTTCTACAGAAACATGTGTCCCCTCTGTGTAAAGAGATTCTGAAAGTTTCAGGAACAAAGATTTTCTCACTTTTTGTCCTGATCCATTTCTATAAAAACCTGTCTGAAAATGAGCTGATCAGATTTTGGCCACTTTATGATAACGATTGTTTTGGTTGTGTAACCATTAGCCAATCAGCAACCAAGGTAACCCCCCCCACCTTATCACCTGAATCTCCTCCTAGAGCACCATTGTGTTCTTTTTAACCAAATCTCTCACAGGGGCGTGGGGAGGGGCTCCTTATTTTCACCTAAAGTAACAGACAGAGAATCAGCACTTTGGAAACAGGGCTGAAACAGAGGGGATTAGGGGATGCTGCAATGATCTGTTTGGTGTTTGGAGCCAAACACTTCAGAGACATGTTTTGTATATATCTGAGACCTATAATATATTGGTGACAAACAGTATAATAGGGGACCTTTTAAAAGCATGTGTAAAACATATTTTCCTGTCCACTGTTCCCTTTTTCTCTCTTTCTGTTCCTTGATATTTTGGTCACCCTGTTGTCAGTCTGTCTTTCTTAAATATATTCCTCCACTGACTTGACTTTATTCCATGTATAAGTGCTGTCCTCTCCTTCTCCGGAAGCTTTATATAGAGAAAGGGTCAAATATGCCTCCTGTCGATTATATACTGTATATTATCTGACTCTCTTTTTGTCCACGTCTTTGTATCTTCCCCCAGACTCCTGCAGTTGTGTCAGAGGACCATGGCTCTTCCTGTTGGCCGAGGCCTCTTCACCCTCTTCTCTTATCACCCTGTACTAACAGAACCTTTACCTGTCCCAAAACTCAACCTGACAGGTAATGTGATAATCATTTACTATGCACATTAACAGGAAGACTGTGAAAATAAGCATTTCAGGTTATATCAGCTAATTGATAGCTAAATACGAATATGTAAGAGTGTTTTTGCTTGTCATGAAGTACCTAGAAGTTTTAATCATGTTGGATTTTAGTTTATTTTCGAGATTGTACTGTATATTTCTAATTTTCTACCCCAGGCCGAGCCCCTCCTAGGAACACCATGGTGGATCTGAACAGCGGGAACATTGATGTTCCTCCCAACATGACCAGCTGGCCCAGCTTCCACAACGGAGTAGCTGCCGGACTCAAAATAGCCCCGGCTTCGCAGGTCAGTCTGAAACCTCAGCTGCATCAGGCCATGTGACACATGTTCCATACCTGCACCTGTATACTCCCTACAGAAAATATATATTTTTATACATATTTGTATTTTTATATTCGGGATTGTGGGGAAAACGGTAAAGAGAGAGAGAGGAGAGAGGAGAGAGAGAGAGGAGAACAGGAGAGAGAGGAGAGAGAGAGAGAGGAGAACAGGAGAGAGGAGAGAGAGAGCGAGAG
>NW_022991180.1:756696-764905 GCF_902827175.1 Gymnodraco acuticeps | reverse complement strand
ATTTCTCCTGTGTTATTATCCAAAGTTAATGTAAACTTGAATAATGCACTTAATTTGAATGTAATAATGATGTTGGTTGTTGTTTGTGGAAGCTCCAGTGAATGAGCCCCATTAACTGAGTTTTAAACATCAATTTAAATGGAAGATCCCCATAGACCCCACCCACTCGATCGGTATCGGCCGGTACTTATTCCGGCGATCGGCCCCAAAATTGTCGACCTGAGCATCCCTAGTCACCATAGGCGCATTCACACTGCGGTACTTTTCCCACAAAGGTTCATGTGAACTTAGTTCATGTGAACTCTTTAGTTCGCATGAACTAAGTACAGATCGCGTTCACACTGGAAAAAGTCCCTGGGGGTGGATTAGGCAAATGAAGCCGCTGACGTCACTTGTTCTTCTTCTGCTTTGGGTTTACTGGCAGGCCGCAAACCACTTCACGGCGTATACTGCCGCCCAAAGTCCCCGGCCGGAAGTCCCGGAGTTGGGGACTGGCTTCAGTAGAAGCTGCTGGGACTCCCAGCAGCTTCTACTGAAGCCTTCCGAGTAAATCGCCAGAATGCTGACACCTCCTCATCTCCACCGCTCCCATGTTTTATTTTGTGTTGCCATAAGTTAGTCTCTCTGCGTTTCTGCGCTGGGCTAATGCTAATGCTAATAATGCTAATGCGAGGATAATAAAATGGCGGCTTCACAAAACTTTTTGGGAGTTTTACGGGGCGTGGTTTGCAATCCGCCCAGCCAATCAGAAATATAGCTCTTTTCTCACAAGAGAGCCGTACGAAAGTCCCTGCTGTCTAGCAGGGACTTTCGTGGGGGTAAAAAGGTTCACATGAACTAATTTTAGTACCGGCTCTTTTTGGTGTGAACGCGATAAAAGAGTTCACATGAACTAAGTTCACATGAACCTTTGTGGGAAAAGTACCGCAGTGTGAATGCGCCTAATGATACAGATTTTTCCATCTATTGTCAAGACAAATATATTGGAATGAAATATACTTAGGGCATTTGTGCCGTGAACAAAATGTTCACATCTTACATTTTGAAATGACTGATTACAAAATGTTCACGTGTTCATTGTGAACGTTCTACTGTTCTGCAGTAAACAAACCTTTTCTTATTGTTGTACAAATAAATGTGACTTTCTTTCTGTTTGTTAAGGTGGACTCGGCCTGGATTGCCTACAACAAGCCAAAGATCCCTGAGCTGGCCAATGAGTACGCAGGCTTCCTCATGGCCCTGGGCCTCAACGGACACCTCACCAAGCTGGCAACGCTCAACATACATGACTACCTCACCAAGGTACACACACGCGCACACAAAGGCGTACATGTGCGGGAACTAGGTTGTAATTTAAGTAACCCCTTGAATTTCACAGCTAAGACCTTTAAACATAAATGAGCAGTCATATTTTTGTTTTAATGAGTACTTTCTACCCTAATGCTCAGTTTACAGTCAACATTGAACTTAATGACTGTTTTCTCACTGTGATAAAAGGACATTAAACACACCATGACACAAAGAAAGTTACAAGAAAGGAAAATAAATATGAACTTAAATACAGTTTATACAAAGCTACCCATCTACTTTAATTAGCACACACACACACACACACACACACACACACACACACACACACACACACACACACACACACACACACACACACACACACACACACACACACACACACACACACACACTTACCTACAGTATCATGTTTGTGTAACTGACTGTAAATGAGAGACCTAAACTTGCATCAGAGCAGAAAGCAAGTCAAAGTGAAACTCTGCCCTCTAAACACTTTGAAATGAGAAAAGTCCTTCCCACGTTCATGTAAGAAGAACAACAGGAAGCTGCAAGCCAATTCTTATTTTTGCACAATTAGTAAGTCAGAGATGTGGTTAAAGATCACAGGCAGCTAACTATTGTACCAGATCCACACACATTTTCAGTTCCCATATTGATTCAGGATGTACATCTGCACTTCATTAACATCAAAGAGCTTTGTTTATTAGTCATTTCTCTATCATTTGAATGAAATGCTGTTCTCATCCAGATTTTGAAATACCCGAGAAATCCACATCCTGTAAAGCCCCTGTCACACCAGATAAAGGAAATGTTCAAATTCGACTCTGATCGTAGCAACATCGGGCCATTCGTGAGGGCATCTTAAGCCATCGTATGACCGCCGGTGGAGACATTTGTATGTCTTAAATGTAATTTAGGTTAACTTCCTGTTTTATTTAGATGCTTTTATTTTGAAGGCGAGTTTACGCTGTTGACAGGAAGTTGTTGTTGCTATGGAAACAACATGAATGAGATAAGTAATATCTTCTAATCTACATATAAAGATGGAGAAAGTAAAGAATAAAGTGTATGTTTAAATGTTAGCATCGTACTTGCTTCGGCTGTTGCTTTGGCTGTTGACCAAGTTTGGGGCCATCTTCGTGCGACATTCACAATTCCATATTTGTGTGAATTGTCAATTTCGGGACAGTGTGACAGGGGCTTAATGAAATACATTATTAATCCCAGACTCCATTTCCTTTTTGCCAAATAAGGCTCAGCTTGCTTTATATAGGTAATCATTTGTGTGTGTGTGTGTGTGTGTGTGTGTGTGTGTGTGTGTGTGTGTGTGTGTGTGTGTGTGTGTGTGTGTGTGTGTGTGTGTGTGTGTGTGTGTGTGTGTGTGTGTGTGTGTGTGTGTGTGTGTGTGTGTGTGTGTGTGTGTGTGTGTGTGTGTGTGTGTGTGTGTGTGTGTGTGTGTGTGTGTGTGTGTGTGTGTGTGTGTGTGTGTGTGTGTGTGTGTGTGTGTGTGTGTGTGTGTGTGTGTGTGTGTGTGTGTGTGAATTAAACTTGAACATTGTGCTGACAGGGAAGCATTTTTGCTTGTATCAACATAATTTGTGTTTTACAGCGAGAATAGAAACTGACGTACTTTGGATCAGTTCATTCGAATAGTGTATGGTTGTGGTTTAAGAGAGAAAGTCTAGGTGTGTGTGTGTGTGTGTGTGTGTGAGACTGCTCTCGTGTTTTAAGCATCTCCAATTCATCCTTTATTTGTTTAAATCATCAAAGAGTTCCGCTTAAAATGTGTCTTTTTAGAATATAGTGAAAACAGTAATTGATAACATTTTAATTTGTGACTTTATAACCTTAATCTCTTAATCAGACATTAAACTAGTCAAATCTGTTTGTTTAATAGAGTAATTGACCTTTGACAATCCTTTTACAACAATATGAATTGTAAAAACTCTCACCAAATTGACCACTACATAGCAGTGAGGAATAGTTCACGTAACAAATGAACCTGTTGAATGAAGACCATATCAGTCATTAACACCAGTGAAGTTCAGTGAGCTCACAAAGATAAAGGTAGTGGTTTTCCTTTCAATTTGACAACAAAGCAAAATGATCCAGTAGGTGCGTCACACTGGAAACTGGTGACCTTTTTCAGACTGTTGGTGTTAAAACATGTCAGGAGAACCTGGTATGCTTTTATGTTTATTAAACACACACACACACAGGCTATCTGCAGGGGCATAATGGAAACTGTCAAACATTGTCAGTATTCCTCACAGTAAGAGCTAAATACAATTTAAGTAATTAGGGACACACATTGCATTGTGTATTGTGACGTCATTTGCGTATACTTTTTACTAAAGGTGACTATTCTTAGAAGATCTTAGATCTTAGCTTTTAAGATGTTCACTCACTGTCTTCTGTTGAATATTCTAATAACTAAGCTTTCTCGTTGCTGTCCCAAATCCTCTGACTATTCTCTTCTGAAACGTTGTGTCCCTGTCGCTCCCTCAGGGTCACGAGATGACCAGTATTGGGCTCCTTCTGGGTGTGTCTTCAGCCAAACTGGGCACCATGGACATGTCAATCACTCGCCTCCTTAGTATTCACATCCCTGCTCTTCTCCCACCAACCTCCACCGAGCTGGATGTACCACACAATGTTCAGGTGAGAGTGCATCAGAATTAATCTGTGTATCTGTGCAATAATGAGGAACAATAGTCATTTTGAAATGGACTTTTCGGTGATTATATATGAGTGAGTGAGTACATGATTAATTACATGGCTATTAGTATGTCTGTGTTTATTAAGATGTGCAGACAGACACGGATATCATGAAGAATGTGCAATTGTTTGTATAGACAAAATAAATTAAATGATAAGCAATCAAATGTCTCTCGTTCTGTTCTGCAGGTTGCTGCTGTAATCGGCATCGGTCTGGTGTACCAGGGAACAGGACACAGACACAACGCTGAAGTCTTGCTCTCTGAGATAGGTGTGTGTGTGTGTGTGTGTGTGTGTGTGTGTGTGTGTGTGTGTGTGTGTGTGTGTGTGTGTGTGTGTGTGTGTGTGTGTGGTGTGTGTGTGTGTGTGTGTGTGTGTGTGTGTGTGTGTGTGTGTGTGTGTGTGTGTGTGTGTGTGTGTGTGTGTGTGTGTGTGTGTGTGTGTGTGTGTGTGTGTGTGTGTGTGTGTGTGTGTGTGTGTGTGTGTGTGTGTGTGTGTGTGTGTGTGTGTGTGTGTGTGTGTGTGTGTGTGTGTGTGTGTGTGTGTGTGTGTGTGTGTGTGTGTGTGTGTGTGTGTGTGTGCTGACAGGGAAGCGTTTTTGCTGGTGGTTTTGTAATATAATTTGTGTTTTACAGCGAGAATAGAAACTGACGTGAAGTTCATTCGAATAGTGTATGGTTGTGGTTTAAGAGAGAAGGTCTAGGTGTGTGTGTGTGTGTGTGAGACTGCTCTCGTGTTTTAAGCATCTCCAATTCATCCTTTATTTGTTTAAATCATCAAAGTGTGTGTGTGTTTATAAAACCGACAGATGACACAACATCACAATGAAATCAACAATTGATGGCATCATATCGTTAAAATAAGGGTACTCAAACTGTTTAATTAAAGATCCACATATTCATTTTACATATGGTTAGACTTGCTGAATAATGCGGTCAAAATGCATCAACAAAAGCAATGCTGCTGCAATAAGTTGATTATTCAATGTGTCGTTTGGCAAATATTTTCAAAAGTTGTAGCTTTTTCCCCAAACTGGTTCCAGCTTCTAGACACTTATCTTTTTGTTGTTCATATTATGATAGTAAACTGAATATTAGAACAGGTGAATACATCTCTTTTGGCTTTGGAGATATCATTTATATCAAGCATTTTAAACTTTTCTTTAATAGATCAATTGATTAATTAAGAAAATAATCATTAGCATTAATTGATATTCAAAATAATTGTTGATTGTAAATCTATCTTTACCTTGTGCTTTTGATGTGTTTGGTGTGTGGGACAGATATAATTCAGCTTTTGGGTTTCTCTGTATCTTTAGGTCGACCTCCAGGTCCAGAGATGGAGTACTGCACTGACAGAGAGTCCTATTCCCTCGCTGCAGGACTGGCTCTGGGCATGGTGTGTCTGGGGGTAAGTCGCACTCCCCTGGTCAAAAAAAGATTTGCACAAAACATCTTTAAAGTGGGTTTGTGATATCAGACCGTTTAAAGGAGATAATCCGTCAACCAGCCTCTGCTCTATCTCCTTGCAGCATGGCAGTAACCTGATCGGGATGACAGACCTGAACGTCCCGGAGCAGCTGTATCAGTACATGGTGGGGGGGCACCGCAGGGCTCAGGCCGGGGCCAGCAGGGAGAGACACAAATCCCCCAGCTACCAGATCAAGGTAGATGGACAAATAGTTTTCTTTAATAAAATAACCTTACTGTTATAACATAAGATGCATCAATGTAGAACTGCTTTGTTAAATATTCTTCATGAAGCTGCCAATCTGTTTTATATTTGACCCCTAAGCCATCACAGTCCCCCTGCTTCCACTCCTACTGCTATTTATTAGATTGTTACTTCATTATTTGCCCCTTTTGTTTGTTTGTTTGTTCACCATGTAAAGCGGCCTTGGGTCCCTTGAAAGGCGCTATACAAATGTAATCTATTATTATTATTGTTATTTATTTAAGTCAAGGAAATTATTCATAACACTATCATTATAGCATTTTTCATTGTTGTTTATATCTGTTTATTAGTACCAAGAGATTAAAGTATAGAACTGCCAAAGATTGGAGGTACTGTCATTTTGAAATGTTGTTATTTTTTCCTTATGTTATCAATGTTTGTTTCAGGAGGGTGACACTATAAATGTAGATGTGACGTGTCCAGGGGCAACGCTGGCCCTCGCCATGATCTACCTCAAGACCAACAACAGGTAAGAAAAGACAAAAAAAAGGACATAATGTATCTTTGTACTTTCCATGTGTTGACTAGTTGATGCCATTTCCCTCTTTGTGCACTTAAATAAATAACTTGCCAGACATTATCCCATGGTGCCCACTAATAGTGCCGAATAGCAGATTGTTTGGTGGTTACAGAATCATCCACCATACTTTATTCCCTGACGCTTAGGTTTACAAATATGTCAGAAGTGATGCTTTGTACTTTCCATGCATTTATTGCCAAAGTGAGAAGAACATCCTAACAGTGAGTCTAGTTGTACAGAATAACAATACTCAGCTATTGGTCATGAGGTTCCTGTCTGATGTTGTCTGTCTATTGGCTGAGAGGGTGTTGAAGGAAGGTATTAACACCTCCTCGTCTCTTCCTGCTTCTGTCCACTAGGTCCATCGCTGATTGGCTGAAACCTCCAGACACCTGGTTCCTGTTGGACTTCATCAAGCCAGAGTTTCTGCTGCTGAGGGTTAGTGTGCCACTGGGTGTGTGTGGTGTGTGTGTGTGTGTGTGTGTGTGTGTGTGTGTGTGTGTGTGTGTGTGTGTGTGTGTGTGTGTGTGTGTGTGTGTGTGTGTGTGTGTGTGTGTGTGTGTGTGTGTGTGTGTGTGTGTGTGTGTGTGTGTGTGTGATCATTCTTCCCACCTTTCTATAATGTTGTATACCTGTCTTTCTCCTCCTCCTTCTTCCCTCTCCTCTCAGACTCTTGCTCGGTGTATTATAATGTGGGATGAAATCCTCCCAAATACTGAGTGGGTCAAGAGTAACATACCCCAGGTGAGAAAATACACACGTACCAAACATACACACACTATTGAGCTGTGATGTTGCAGACATGGCAAAAAGTTACTGTGACTTCTACAATTTATTGGTGCTTCTTAAAGATTGATATTATAGGTTAATGCCACTGTGTGTGTGTGTGTGTGTGTGTGTGGTGTGTGTGTGTGTGTGTGTGTGTGTGTGTGTGTGTGTGTGTGTGTGTGTGTGTGTGTGTGTGTGTGTGTGTGTGTGTGTGTGTGTGTGTGTGTGTGTGTGTGTGTGTGTGGTGTGTGTGTGTGTGTGTGTGTGTGTGTGTGTGTGTGTGTGTGTGTGTGTGTGTGTGTGTGTGTGTGTGTGTGTGTGTGTGTGTGTGTGTGTGTGTGTGTGTGTGTGTAGAGTAGATGGGGGATTTGTAAGCCCCATTTAGAAATGAGAAAATGTCAAATAATGAGTCACATGATACTGTCCATAGAAATTATCTACATTTGCTTTCATTCCAGATCATGAGGGGGACCTTTGACCCTTCAGAAGACATTAACATGGAGACAATGGCGTGAGTATTTTAGCCAAACACTGGCATTTAATTTCATATGAATTCTTGGTTAAACCATGAATATTATACCTCTTTCAGCTGAGTTTTGCCTAATCCATGATTCCTTTATATTACTAGCTTCTGTAGTTGTGGTAGCAAAAGTCTGCAGTTTCTCACCGCCATTACTGATATTATTATATCCTTTGTTTCTGTCAGCCAAGCTCAGGACTACATCACTGCCGGGGCCTGCATGGCGTTGGGTTTGCGTTTTGCCGGCTCTGCCAACTCCGACGCCTTTGACTGCCTTTACGAGTTTGCGCGAAACTTCATGAAGATCATGTCCTTTGCTGGTACAGCTGCAGTTGTAAGTGTTTGAATGAGTTTGTATACCTTATGAGTGCTTTCTCCTCCCTGGGTCCACGTCTGTAGAATCAGCTTCCAGAGAACATACGGAGCTCTGCATCACTCTCAGTTTTTAAGAAATGCCTCAAGAACCACCTGTTCCGCACAGCATTTTACTGACTGTCCTTTACTTTATTTATTTATTATTCTAACCTTTTATGCTCTTAACCTTTTTTTTACATTACCATAGTTTAACTTTAATCTATTATACACAAGAATATGAGATGATCACAGTCATGAAAGTGCTGTGTTGACTCACATACTTT